>NW_025210849.1:3486-15850 GCF_004010195.1 Chiloscyllium plagiosum
AGCACTGACCCTCCGACAGTGCAGCACTCCCTCAGCACTGACCCTCCGACTGACTGCTCCCTCATCACTGACCCTCCGACAGTGTGGTGCTCCCTCAGCACTGACCCTCTGACAGTGCGGCGCTCCCTCAGCACTGACCCTCCGACAGTGTGGCGCACCCTCAGCACTGACCCTCCGACAGTGTGGCACTCCCTCAGCACTGACCCTCCGATAGTGTGGCGCACCCTCAGTGCTGACCCTCCGACAGTGCGGCGCTCCCTCTGCACTGACCCTCCGACAGTGCGGCACTCCCTCAGCACTGACCCTCCGACAGTGCGGCACTCCCTCAGCACTGACCCTCCGACAGTGTGGCGCACCCTCAGTGCTGACCCTCCGACAGTGCGGCACTCCCTCAGCACTGACCCTCCGATAGTGCGGCACTCCCTCAGCACTGACCCTCTGACAGTGTGGCGTTCCCTCACCACTGACCCTCCAACAGTGTGACACTCCCTCAGAGGAAGTGAGATCTGCAGATGCTGGAGATCAGAGTCGAGAGTGTGTTGCTGGAAAAGCACAGCAGGTCAGGAGGTAGAATTGGACGGTGCGGGGTTCCTGAGCTATGAGGTTGGAAGCTGTGGGTGGGAGATCTCCTGAGGTGATGAGGTTGTGTATGGTCTGGGAGATAATGGTTTGCTGATGGGGGGGGTGGGGTCATGGTCAAAGGGGCGGTAGGTGGAGGAGGTGTCTTCGAGTTGGTGCCCAGCTTCAGTGGTGTAGAGGTCAGTGCGCCAAACTACCACCGTGCACCCCTTTTGTCAGCTGGTTTGATGGTGAGGTTTGGGTTGGAGTGGAGGGATACGCGTTGGAGTGGGGGAGGGGGGTGGCCAGGTTGAGGCGGTCGGAGTTCGGGAACCCCACACTGCCCGGTTCTACCTCCTTCCCAAGATCCACAAGCCTGGCCACCCTGGCCGACCCATTGTCTCAGCATGCTGCTAACCCACTGAACATATCTCCACCTAACTCGATACTGTCCTATCCCTCCTGGGACAGGAACACCCCACATATATTCAAGAAACCACCCACGCCCTCCACCTCTTCCAAGACTTCTGTTTCCCCGGCCCCCAACGCCTCATCTTCACCATGGATATCCAATCCCTCTACACCTCCATCCGCCATGACCAGGGCCTCCAAGCCCTCCGTTTTTTCCCCTCCAGACGTTCCCAACAGTACCCCTCCACCAACACTCTCATTCGTTTGGCCGAACTCGTCCTCACCCTTAACAATTTCTCCTTTGAATCCTCCCACTTCCTCCAAACCAAAGGAGTAGCCATGGGCACACGTATGGGCCCCAGCTATGCCTGTCTCTTTGTTGGATACTCAGCACTGACCCTCCAACAGTGCTCGCTCCCTCAGCACTGACCCTCCAACAGTGCTCGCTCCCTCAGCACTGACCCTCCAACAGTGCTCGCTCCCTCAGCACTGACCCTCCAACAGTGCTCGCTCCCTCAGCACTGACCCTCCAACAGTGCTCGCTCCCTCAGCACTGACCCTCCAACAGTGCTCGCTCCCTCAGCACTGACCCTCCAACAGTGCTCGCTCCCTCAGCACTGACCCTCCAACAGTGCTCGCTCCCTCAGCACTGACCCTCCAACAGTGCTCGCTCCCTCAGCACTGACCCTCCAACAGTGCTCGCTCCCTCAGCACTGACCCTCCAACAGTGCTCGCTCCCTCAGCACTGACCCTCCAACAGTGCTCGCTCCCTCAGCACTGACCCTCCAACAGTGCTCGCTCCCTCAGCACTGACCCTCCAACAGTGCTCGCTCCCTCAGCACTGACCCTCCAACAGTGCTCGCTCCCTCAGCACTGACCCTCCAACAGTGCTCGCTCCCTCAGCACTGACCCTCCAACAGTGCTCGCTCCCTCAGCACTGACCCTCCAACAGTGCTCGCTCCCTCAGCACTGACCCTCCAACAGTGCTCGCTCCCTCAGCACTGACCCTCCAACAGTGCTCGCTCCCTCAGCACTGACCCTCCAACAGTGCTCGCTCCCTCAGCACTGACCCTCCAACAGTGCTCGCTCCCTCAGCACTGACCCTCCAACAGTGCTCGCTCCCTCAGCACTGACCCTCCAACAGTGCTCGCTCCCTCAGCACTGACCCTCCAACAGTGCTCGCTCCCTCAGCACTGACCCTCCAACAGTGCTCGCTCCCTCAGCACTGACCCTCCAACAGTGCTCGCTCCCTCAGCACTGACCCTCCAACAGTGCTCGCTCCCTCAGCACTGACCCTCCAACAGTGCTCGCTCCCTCAGCACTGACCCTCCAACAGTGCTCGCTCCCTCAGCACTGACCCTCCAACAGTGCTCGCTCCCTCAGCACTGACCCTCCAACAGTGCTCGCTCCCTCAGCACTGACCCTCCAACAGTGCTCGCTCCCTCAGCACTGACCCTCCAACAGTGCTCGCTCCCTCAGCACTGACCCTCCAACAGTGCTCGCTCCCTCAGCACTGACCCTCCAACAGTGCTCGCTCCCTCAGCACTGACCCTCCAACAGTGCTCGCTCCCTCAGCACTGACCCTCCAACAGTGCTCGCTCCCTCAGCACTGACCCTCCAACAGTGCTCGCTCCCTCAGCACTGACCCTCCAACAGTGCTCGCTCTTTCAGCACTGACCCTCCAACAGTGCTCGCTCCCTCAGCACTGACCCTCCAACAGTGCTTGCTCCCTCAGGACTGACCCTCCAACAGTGCTCGCTCCCTCAGCACTGACCCTCCATCAGTGCTCGCTCCCTCAGCACTTACCCTCCAACAGTGCTCGCTCCCTCAGCACTAACCCTCCAACAGTGCTCGCTCCCTCAGCACTGACCCTTTAACAGCATGTGCTCCCTCAGGGCTGACCCTCCAACAGTGCTCGCTCCATCAGGGCTGACCCTCCAACAGTGCTCGCATCCTCAGCGCTGAACCTCCAACAGTAATCACTTCCTCCGCGCTGAACCTCCAACAGTGCTCACTTCCTCAGGGCTGACCCTCCAACAGCGCAAGCTCCCTCAGCACTGACCCTCCAACAGCGTCCGCTCCCTCAGCACTAACCCTTTAACAGTATGTGCTCCCTCAGCACTGAACCTCCAACAGTGTTCGCACCCTCAGCACTGACCCTCCAACAGTGCTCGCTCCCTCAGGGCTGACCCTCTAACAGCACCTGCTCCCTCCACACCGATCCTCCAACTGCACCTGCTCCCTCAGCACTGACCCTCCAACAGTGTTCGTACCCTCAGCACTGACCCTCCAACAGTGCTCGCTCCCTCAGCACTGACCCTCCAACAGTGCTCGCTCCCTCAGCACTGACTCTCCAACAGTGCTTGCTCCCTCAGCACAGACCCTCCAACAGCGCTTGCTCCCTCAGGGCTGACCCTCCAACAGTTCTCGCTCCCTCAGCACTGACCCTCCAACAATGGTTGCTCCCTCAGGGCTGACACTCCAACAGTGCTCGCACCCTCAGCACTGACCCTCCAACAGTGCTCGCACCCTCAGCACTGACCCTCCAACAGTGCTCGCACCCTCAGCGCTGACCCTCCAACAGTGCTCGCTCCCTCAGCACTGCCCCTCCAACAGTGCTCGCTCCCTCAGCACTGACCCTCCAACAGCGCTTGCTCCCTCAGGGCTGACCGTCCAACAGTTCTCGCTCCCTCAGGGCTGACCCTCCAACAGTGCTCGCTCCCTCAGCACTGACCCTCCAACAGTGCTCGCTCCCTCAGCACTGACCCTCCAACAGTGCTCGCACCCTCAGCACTGACCCTCTAACAGCACCTGCTCCCTCCACACCGATCCTCCAACAGCGCTTGCTCCCTCAGCACTAACCCTTTAACAGCATGTGTTCCCTCAGGGCTGACCCTCCAACAGTGCTTGCTCCCTCAGCACTGACCCTCCAACAGTGCTCGCACACTCAGGATTGACCCTCCAACGTGCTCGCTCCCTCAGCACTGACCCTCCAACAGTGCTCGCACCCTCAGGGCTGACCCTCCAACAGTGCTCGCTCCCTCAGCACTGACCCTCCAACAGTGCTCGCTCCCTCAGCACTGACCCTCCAACAGTGCTCGCTCCCTCAGCGCTGACCCTCCAACAGTGCTCGCACACTCAGGGCTGACCCTCCAACAGTGCTCACTTCCTCAGCGCTGAACCTCCAACAGTGCTCGCTCCCTCAGGACTGACTGTCCAACAGTGCTCGCTCCCTCAGGACTGACTGTCCAACAGCACCTGCTCCCTCGGCACTGACCCTCCAACAGTGCTCGCACCCTCAGCACTGACCCTCCAACAGTGCTCGCACCCTCAGGACTGACTGTCCAACAGCACCTGCTCCCTCGGCACTGACCCTCCAACAGTGCTCGCTCCCTCAGCACTAACCCTCCAACAGTGCTTGCTCCCTCAGGACTGACCCTCCAACAGCGCTTGCTCCCTCAGCACTGACCCTCCAACAGTGCTCGCTTCCTCAGCGCTAAACTTCCAACAGTGCTCGCTCCCTTAGCACCAACCCTCTAACAGCACCTGCTTCCTCAGCACTGACCCTCCAACAGCACCTGCTCCCTCAGCATTGACCCTCCAACAGCTCCTGCTCCCTCAGCACTGACCCTCCAACAGTGCTCGCTCCGTCAGCACTGACCCTCCAACAGTGCTTGCTCCCTCAGGACTGACCCTCCAACAGTGCTCGCTCCCTCAGCACTGACCCTCCAACAGTGCTCGCTCTCCAACAGCACCTGCTCCCTCAGCATTGACCCTCCCACAGCGTCCACTCCCTCAGGGCTGACCTTCCAACAGTGCTCGCTCCCTCAGCACTGACCCTCCAACAGTGCTCGCACCCTCAGCGCTGACCCTCCAACAGCACCCGCTCCCTCAGCACTGACCCTCCAACAGCTCCTGCTCCCTCAGCACTAACCCTCCAACAGCACCTGCTCCGTCAGCACTGACCCTCCCACAGCGTCCACTCCCTCAGGGCTGACCTTCCAACAGTGCTCGCTCCCTCAGCACTGACCCTCCGACAGTGCTCGCTCCCTCTGCACTGACCCTCCGACAGTGCCTGCTCCCTCAGCACTGACCCTCCCACAGTGCCTGCTCCCTCAGCACTGACCCTCCCACAGCGCTTGCTCCCTCAGCACTAACCCTTTAACAGCATGTGCTCTCTCAGCACCTGACCCTCCGACAGTGCTCACACCCTCAGCACTAACCATCTAACAGCACCTGCATCCTCAGGGCTGACCCTCCAACAGTGCTCGCTTCCTCAGCACTGACCCTCCAACAGTGCTTGCTCCCTCAGCACTGACCCTCCAACAGTGCTCGCTCGCTCAGCACTGACCCTCCAACAGTGCTCACTCCCTCAGCACTAACCCTCCAACAGTGCTCGCTCCCTCAGCACTGACCCTCCAACAGTGTTCGCTCCCTCAGCACTGACCTTCCAACAGTGCTCACTCCCTCAGCACTAACCCTCCAACAGTGCTCGCTCCCTCAGCACTGACCCTCCAACAGTGCTCGCTGCCTCAGCACTAACCCTCCAACAGTGCTCGCTGCCTCAGCACTGACCCTCCAACAGTGCTCGCTCCCTCAGCTTTCACTCTCTGTCAGTGCTCACTCACTACCCATTGATATCCGACATGTGGCACTCACTCAGCTTTGACCCTTCAAGAGCACGCGACTCACTCAGCACTGACACTCCACAGTGCAGGCTCTCTCTGACTCAATTCCATCATAACCCCATGCTACCCCTGTCCTGGGCGTGTTAAAAGGGGACAGTACAGATGGAGCTTTACTGTCTCTCTCATCCCATGCTGTCCTTGTCCAGAGATGTACACTGTTTTCCCGCGTTGCCCGACTGACAAGAGGGAAAGTATGGAGGGTTGTTGTTGGGCGAAGCTTATGGGGCAGTGATTGTTCACTCCTGCAGAGGCTCTACACTGGCAGAAATGGTTATAGCATGAATCTTGCTGCTGTGAGATGGCTTCCCCCAGGGAGTGCAGAATATTAATGAGGCAGATCTGCACAGCGACTCAATGGTGCATGTCAACAGTCAGTCTGCAAAGTGTTTTTGTGGTTTGCTGTGTAAAGGTTAGATCGCCAAGGTGTCATGACACCTCTGTCTTGCTCAAACTTGCCACTACCTCTTCCCTCCCCCCACTCAGCCTTTAGCACGCATGCTGTTCCTCTGCTTCATAGCTTCCCTGCTACCTGACCGGCCCTCTTCGTATCCCCCCCACACCCCTCAGTTCTATCTGGCATTGTGCCTCCCCAGTGGGTGCACTTAAGCTGTAGTAGAAGCTCATCGAGTCTATTCCACCATTTAATCTGATCTGATAATCCACAATTCCCACTTTCCTGCCTTTTCTCCATAACTCCTGGATCCCCTTCCAGATTAAAAGTCTGTCTCAGTCGAAGAGTGTGGTGCTGAAAAAAACACAGCCAGTCAGGTAGTATCCGAGGAGCAGGAGAATTGACCTTTCGATTGTAAGCCCTTCATTCGGATGAATGTCCCCCTGAGAATCTTCAAAAAGGTTGTCTCTCGTTCTACTTAACCTCCAAGCCCCAACCTACGTCATCAGACAATCCCTCCGCACCCAAGAACAGCCAATTGAACCTTTTCTGGACTGCCTCCAATACCAGTCTACTTTTCTTAGATACGAGTCCCCAGAATCATTCACGGTATTCCAGCTGTGCTCTGACTAGAGCTTTGTATAGGTTTAGCAAAACTTCCCGACTTTTATACTCCATTCCCTTTGAAATAAAGGCCAGCATTTCATTGGCTCTCCCAATGACACACAAGGCTAGCTTTATGTGAATCATGGGCAAGGATTCCAAACTCCCTCTGTTCCACACTTTCTCCATTGAAATAATATTCAACCCCTCTATTCTTCCTGCCAGACTTCGCATGTTTCCACATTATATTCCATCTGTCAAGTTTCAGCACTCTCGTTTGACCCGTCTGTATCCCTCTGCAGACTTTGTCCTCCTCACCACTTGCCTTGTCCCCAATATCTGTGTCCTCTACAGACTTGGGAGATAGTGCATTCACTTCCCTTGTTCAAGTCGTCTAATGTGCTGTAAATTATTGTGGCACTGACACTGATCCCTGTGGCACTCCAACTATTTTAGATTGCTGTCTGAAAATGTGCCCCATATCCCAACTCTCTGGCTTCTGTTAGTTAGCCAGTTCTCTAGCCATACACTACTTCCAACACAATAGCTTTTGTCTTATTTAGTAACCTACTGTGTGCTAACTTATTAAATATCTTCTGAAAATCTAACTTTATTACATCAACTGCTTCCCCTTAATCTATCCTCCTTGCTATCTCCTCAAAGGACTTTAATAAATTCATCTGTCATGATTGCGTCTTCATGAAGCTACGCTGACTCTGATCATATTATGCATTTCTAAATGGCCTGTTACATCCTTTAAAATGCTATTTTTTTCTCACCAGATATTAAGCTAACTGGTCCATAGTTGTTTACAGTGTCATAGAGTTATACAGCACAGAACAGATCCTTCAGTCCAACTCATCCATTTCAACCAGATACCCTAACCTAATCTAGTCTCATTTGTCAGCATTAGGCCCATATCCCTCTAAACCCTTCCTATTCATATAGCCATTCTGATGCCTTTTAAATGTTGTCATTGTACCAGCCTCCACCACTTCCTCTGGCAGCTCATTCTATACACTCACCACTCTGTGTGAAAATGTTCCACTTTTGGTCCTTATTAAATCTTTCCCCTCTTACCCTAAACCTTTGCCCTCTAGTTTTGGACTCCCCATACCCCAGGGGAAAAGACCTTGGCTATTCACCCTGTCAATGCCCCACATGATTTTATAAACCTCTATAAAGTCACCCCCTCAGCCTCTGACGCTCCAGGGAAAATAGCCCCAGCCTGTTCAGCCTCTCCCTGTAGCTCAAACCCTCCAACCCTGGCAACATCCTTGTAAATCTTCCCTGATCCCTTTCAAGTTTCACAGCATCCTTCAGATATGAGGGAGCTCAGAATTGTACACAGTATTGTACTTGTTCTAAGCTCCCTCTGTTTATAAATAAAGTTGTTCCATTGGCAGTCTTCCATCCTCTGGGATGTTTCCAAGGATTCCTGGAAAATTACTACCACGGCATCCACTGTCTATAGTTATTTACTTTAATATCCGGGATGCATCCCATCGGATCCAGGGAACTGATCAATTTTTAGCCCCATCACTTTCCCTCATATCTTTTCCCTGATGATGGTTATTGTATTTATTTCCTGCCCTCCTTTTGCCCTTTAAATATTCAGTATATTTGGAATGCTTTTATTGTCTTCTATTGTGAAGACTAAGGCAAAGTGTTTTTCAACTCCTCTGCCATTTCCCTGTTCCCATTATTGTTTCCCCAGCCTCATGTTCTAAGGGGTCTCTGTTCACCTTAATGACTCGCTTCCTTTTTGAGAAAGATGTTCCTGTCTGTTTTTTATATTGTTTGCTAGTTTACCCACATTATTTATTTTCACTCTCTTCCTTTTGTTTCCATTGTTCTTTGTTGGGTTTTTTAAATCTTGCCCAATCCTCTGGTTTATCACTCAACTTTGCAACATTGTCTAGTTTCTTCTTTCAATTCAATATCACCGTTACTTTGGCTTATCCCCTTCCTAGAATGTTTCCTCACCGGGGCATAGCTTTGTTGTGAGTCATGAACTATTTTCTTAACATGTCCATCAGTGTCCATCACTAACCTTTTCAGAAGAACTCAATTCCCCAACCCAACCCTGCTCCCATTCCTTTGTAACTACTTCCCTCTGGACAATTCAACTGCAGTGGGCATCACTGATTCCTCTCCCTCAGGTACATCGCCCATCTGCAGTTGTGAGTCCCACCCTGTCCTGCCTGAGACTTAACGAAATCGTAAAGCACCGAAAGGCCAATTCAGCCCATCGTTGCTTCACGTCCTGTTAGAAGTGCTGCCTTGCCCCTTGTAGGATTGAGCAAAAATCCACGTGTTCTGAAATACTGGACCGAAATCCTGGACTTTCGGAAAAAGCTTTTAAAAATCAAATGCCACAGACACCAAGGTAGCTGCTTGGAACCATTCGCAAAATCCAGTTCACACATTTCTCTCTAAAAGAACAGAAAATGTGTTGCTGGAAAAGCGCAGCAGGTCAGGCAGCATCCAGGGAACAGGAGAATCGACGTTTCGGGCATAAGCCCTTCTTCAGGATTCCCGAAATGTCGATTCTCCTGTTCCCTGGATGCTGCCTGACCTGCTGCGCTTTTCCAGCAACACATTTTCAGCTCTGATCTCCAGCATCTGCAGACCTCACTTTCTTCTCTAAAAGAACAACCAACCAGGCCTATAAACCCCATCCAACCCTGACAAACCGAGGCATCGACAGATCAACCTTAATCAATATTCATGCATAGAGATATACTGGACATCTTACTTAATCACAACAACCATGATGTGGAGGTACTGGTGTTGGACTGGGGTGGACAAAGTTAAAAATCACACAACACCTTGCCTCCTATAAAAACACTATCCCTTATTCCCAATTCCTCCGACTCCACCGCATCTGCTCCTTGGAGGACCAGTTCCACCACAGAACACACCAGATGGCCTCCTCCTTTAAAGACGGCAATTTCACCACTCACATGGTTGATGATGCCCTCTAGCGCATCTCATCCACAAACCGCACCTCCGACCTCTAACCCCACCCCTCCAACTACAACAAGGACAGAACCCCCCCCCCCCCCGGTCCTCACCTTCCACTCTACCAACCTCCATCATTTCTGCCACCTCCAAACAGACCCCCACCACCAGAGATATATTTCCTTCCCCACCCCTATCCGCGTTCTGTAAAGACCATTCACTCTGTGACTCCCTTGTCAAGTCAACGCCCTCCACCAACTCACCCTCCCCTCCCGGCACCTTCCCCTGCCACCACAGGAATTGCAAAACCTGCGCCCATGCCTCCTTCCTCACCTCCGTCAAAGGAGATTTCCACATCCATTTTACCTGCACTTCCACACATCATTTACTGTTTCCGTTACTCCCGAGGCGGTCTCCTCTACATTGGGGAGACGGGACGCTTACTTGCAGAGTGCTTCAGAGAACATCTCCGGGACACCCGCACCAATCAACCCCATCATCCCGTGGCAGAACATTTCAACTCCCCCTCCCACTTCGCCAAGGAACTGCAGGTCCTAGGCCTCCTCCATCGCCACTCTCTAACCCCGACGCCTGGAGGAAGAACGCCTCACCTTCTGCCTCAGGACCCTCCAACCACATGGCATCAATGTGGACTTCACCAGTTTCCTCATTTCCTCTCCCCTCCACCTTATCCCAATTCCAACCTTCCAACTTGGCACTGCCCTCATGACCTGTCCATCTTCCTTCCAACCTATCTGCTCCACCCTCTACTCCGACCTATCACCATTATCCCCATCTCCATTTACCCTATCGCACTCTCAGCTATCTTCTCCCCAGCCCCATCCTCCCTCGGTTCACAGCCTCATTCCTGATGAAGGGCTTTTTGCTCGAAACGTCGATTCTCCTGCTCCTCGGATGCAGCCTGACCTGCTGTGCTTTTCCAGCACCACAGTCTCAACACCAGGTTATCGTCCAACAGGTTTATTTGAAAGTCCTAGCTGATGAAGGAGCAGTGCTCCGAAAGCTAGTGCTTCCAAATAAACCCATTGGACTATAACCTGGTGTTGTGTGATTTTTTTACCTTTATTGAAATACATTCACACCTACTGTTAAGTATCAGGAAACCAATTGACCTCAAAGGGAGCTCCAGAAACACAATGGCGACACAGATTTGAGAGATAACAAGGCACACAGTCTGCATAACAGCGAGCCCCGATCTGGGAGAGCTTTTTCCAACATCAAACTCCTGCAAGCAGCTTCAGAACCAACAAATACAGGCGAACAGAGAAGCTGAACCAGGAAGGCTAACCAAGAGCAACAAAGGACATTCGCGAATGTAGGAAGCTAGTCTAGGAAGCTAGGAGCAAGAGCTTCCAGACACGGGACTGTTCCTAGCCAAGAGAACCGACAACAAGAACCTCAGTAACTGAATGCCTGTGTTTTCCCCAGTGAAAGTCACCAGACCCCAACGTTTCTGACCTAGTTAGGAGGGAGGGTGATGACAGTGCAGGGACCCCAAGGGGGAGAAAGTGTGTTTGTGATTAAAAACTGCTGCTTAGCTTCGAATAGTGTTTTCACCTCTGTTTAATTTGATCGTGTTTACTTGGAAGCACTAGTTTTCGGAGCGCTGCTCCTTCATCAGGTAGTTGTTGTGTGATTTTTAACTTTGTCCACCCCAGTCCAACACTGGCTCCTCCTCCTCCTCAACATTTGATAGTGTATTTAATTACTGTCCTTGGTATAATTGTGTCAATTTCACTGTTTTATTGCATTTGCATTTCTATTTCTTGAATTTTACTTTACGTTTTGTAGATAAATAAACACAGAGATTCCTTTGCCCTGAAACACCTGTCTACTCCCTCCTTCAATTCACATTCAGTAAATAAGTCCAGTGTCAGAACCAGGGATCTGGGGGTGATTCGAAATCACCTAAAAATCATCAAATTACTGATCGCAGACCAAATACTCTGACCCCCATTCAGGCATTTCTCCATTCCCTGATGATTTGGAAAAGTCAGATACAGTCTGCTACCACTGCACTTTCAGGCAGAGCATCCTGGATCTCAATAGGTCAGTGTATCAATCGAAAAGTTCTCCTTGTCTCTCCATTGCTCGGACACTTAACCACCAGTTCACCTGTGGTACCACCACCCATTTACAACCCAACTCCAATTATTACCCTCACATTCTAACTTTGGTGCAGAGGGCTTTGGACTTGAATGTGCCCAGGATTGGCCATTGTTTGAGGCCCCAATTCTAGTAATTGACTGGGATGTCAGGGGAACAGGATCTGGAGACCATTCAGCCTCGCAGACCCCGGCCCACCATTCAACTTGCCCATGGCCTGGATCTCTGACTTCATGCCAACAAGTTGCAAACTTGTATAGCACCATTTACGTTGCAAATCCTGCCCCAAGACGCTGTCACTGACTCCCCAAATCCCCTGATGTGGTGACCAAAGACTCAATCAAAGAGGTCTAGTTTAAGGAAGTGAGAGAGACAGACAGACAGAGAGGTTTAGAGTGGGAATTCCAGAGTTAAGCCACCTCCACACACACTCCCAGTAAGTTGAGGCATGGCCAATGTCTTTTTCTCCCTCACGCTCTCTCTTTCTTTGTTGTCCCTCTCTGACTTTGCCTCCGACTCTATCTCTTTTCTCTCTTTCTCTTATTTTTTTTCTCTTGCTCCTTCTCTTCTGCCTCCTCTTTTACCTTCTCTTTCTCCAGCTGTCTTAATCTCTCTCTTACTT
>NW_025210849.1:15981-20912 GCF_004010195.1 Chiloscyllium plagiosum
TTTTTTTCTCTTCCTCCTTTTCTTGTCTCTTTCTCTTTCTCTCTTTGCCTCTCTCAAATTCTCTTCCTCTCCCTCTTTCTTTTTATTTCTCTCTTTCTCACTCTTGTATTTTCTCTTGCTCTCTTCATCTCTCTCTTTTACTTCCTTTGCCCCTCTCTTTGTACCCTTCCTTCCTCCCTTTCTCTATCTGTCTCTTTCTCGATTTGGAGATGCCGGTGTGTGGACTGGGGTGTACAAAGTTAAAAATCATACAATACCAGGTTATAGTCCTACAGGTTTAATTGGAAGCACACTAGCTTTCGGAGCGCCACCTGATGAAGGAGCAGCGCTTTGAAAGCTCTTACTTCCAATTAAACCTGTTGGACTATAACCTGGTGTTGTGTGATTTTTAACTTTGTCTCTTTCTCAATCTCTCTGCACCCAATCAGTTTATCTTGGGACATGACACAATGAGGTGGTTTCATATACTAGACAAAGTCGAGTGTGTGGTTGCCACCCTGAGCATGTGTGAATCGAGCATTGTGATTTTCACACGCCTTGGATGTATGCACTGCGGTGCCAAACTCACTGGGAGATCGCTGAGCAGAGAGGCCCTGACAGTTTCAACATGTCCCGAGCATTGTGCAAGATGCTTCAGAAACCTGGTTTCATCAGTCAGACAACCGTCTACCAGGAGGCCTGAAACATACAACCCTCTCCTGAGGAGGGATTGAGCCTCAGGGCTTTAGACAAACCGGGACAGATTCTCATTCAAAGGGGTTGGATTCTGGGACCATTTGACTGGGTCATGGCTCAGAGGCAGCTCCCCATCCTTAGGCCCAGCAGATGCCAGAACACGGAGAGTGTTCCTGTAGAGGATTGGGCGGGGTGCCTCAGAGTTAAAGATCAGCCATTTCACATTGAGAGGAGGAAGCATTTCTTCACACTTTCACTCTGTGCTGCCCCTGTCTTGGGAACATTTGATGGGGGACAGTGTGGAGGGAGCTTTACTCTGTATCTAACCCCAGGTTGTCCAAGTCCGCAGAGTGTTTGGGGCCAGATAGTGTAGAGGGAGCTTTACACTATATCTAACTCAGTGCTGCCCCTGTCTCTGGAGTGTTGATGGCGGACAGTGCAGAGGGAGTTTTACTCTGTACCTAACCCCGTGCTGTCCCTGTCCTGGGATGGTGGGGAAAGTGTACAGAGAGCTTTACACTGTATCTAACCCCATGCTGTCCAAATGTGTTTTAAATGCTGTAATTCTACCCACCTCTACCACTTCCTCTAGCAGTTTATTCCACATGTGAACCACGCTCTGTGCGATTAAGTTTCCTCTTGGGTACCTTTTAAATCTTTCTCCTCTCATCTTAAAAGTTATACCCTCTAGTTTTGAAATCCCCCACCCTTGGGAAAAGATCTTTGCTATTTACTTACCTATGCCACTCATGATGTAGAAATCTCAAGAAAATCACCCCTCAACCTCCTAGTGATAAAAGTCCCATCCTATCCAGCCTCTCCTTATAATACACACCCTCCAGTCCTGGCAACGTCCTTGTAAATCTCTTCCGAACCCTCTCCAGTTTAATAATCTCCTTCCTGTAACAGTGCGACCAGAACTGGACACAGTTCTCCAGACGAGGCCTCATCAATGTCCTGTAAAACCCCAGCATGACGTCCCCAATTCCTGTACTCAAAGGTCTGAGCGATGAGGCAAAACAACTTCTTAACCACTCTGTGACGCAAACTCCAAAAGAATTATGTCCCTGAGCCCCTCGGTCTCTCTGCTCTACAACACTACCCAGGGCCCGACCATTAACTGTATACATCCTGCTCTGGTTCATTCTCCCAAAATGCAACACCCTCGCATTTATCCAAATTAAACTCCATCTGCCGTTCCTCAGCCCACTGGCCCAGATGATAACGATCCCTTTGTAATCTTAGATAACTGTCATCACTATACCACCATCTGCAAACTTACTAACCATGCCTCCTAAATTCTCATCCAAATCATTGATGTAAGGGACGTCCAGCAGGGGACCCAGCACCGATCCCTGTGGGACACCGCTGATCACAGGCCTCCAGTCCGAACAACAACCCTCCACCACCACCCTCTGTCTCCCACCGTCAAGCCAGTTTTGTCTCCAATTGATAAGGTCTCTCTGAATATGATTCTTACTAACTAGACTACAATGCCCTGGGGAATATTTGATGGCTGACACTGTACAGGGAGTTTTACTCTGCATCTAACCGTGTGCTGTGATTATCTTGGGAGTGTTTGTGGGGGACAGTGTAGAGGGAGCTTCACTCTGTATCTAACCCCGAACTGTCCCTGTCCCTGGGATGGGGGGACAGTGTAGAGGGAGCTTTACTCTGTATCTAACCCCGTGCTGTCCCTGTCCCTGGGATGGGGGGTCAGTGTAGAGGGAGCTTTACTCTGAATCTAACCCCGTGCTGTCCCTGTCTTGGGAGGGTTTGAAGGGGCACAGTGTAGAGGGAGCTTTACTCTGTACCTAACCCTGTGCTGTCCCTGTCCCTGGGATGGGGGGGACAGTGTAGAAGGAGCTTTACTCTGCATCTAACCCCATGCTGTCACTGTCCTGGGATGGGGGGACAGTGTATAGGGAGTTTTGCTTTGTATCTAACCCAGCGTTGTCCCTGGGATGGGGGGGACAGTGTAGAGGGAGCTTTACTCTGTATCTAACCCCGTGCTGTCACTGTCCTGGGATGGGGGGGGGCAGTGTAGAGGGAGTTTTGCTCTGTATCTAACACCATACTGTCCTTGTCCCTGGGATGGGGGTACAGTATGGAGGGAGCTTTACATGTGTATCTAACCCCGTGCTGTTCCTGTCCAGGGAGTGTTTGATGGGGGACAGTGTGCAGGGAGCTTTACTCTGTAACTAACCCCATGCTGGCCCTGTGCTGGGAGTACAGCACAGGAAGAGCCAACAAATGCAGCAGAGATGTAGACATTGAAGGACACAAATGGAGAGCATTCAGGCCATCATGCCTTGTACCCTCTGCCTCACTGAGCCCTTCCACCCTGCCAAGTGACCTCTTGGGTTTGTCCCATCCACGCCTTATAATTTTATCCCTCTTCCATTAGCTTCCGCTCTTCCACGGCCTTTCCCATCTCTCGCCATCGCCTCCTGACTTTCCGACGTCCTGGTGAATTTCTGTCTGCTCCTATCGCCAATGCAGTCGGCCCTTCACCCCTTGTGTATTACTGGTAGATATAATGAGCCGCGGACAGAGTCGGGAGGGGGAGGCCAGGTGGAGTGTGGGGACCTATTCTCTATAAACATGCAGGCTAAAGGCCATTCAGCCCCTCGAGACTGCTCCTGCCCTGAGCATGATCTGTCCATCGGTCTGATTACGACACATCGTGCGTTACAGTCCCATCCATTGAACCCTTCTTGACCTTTGTCCACCTGGCTTCAGGGACATGCTGAAGGGTTGTCCTACGTGCCAACAGGGTGAGGGGTGGTTGACCAGTTCCTGTGCCCCATGGCATTCGGCTGCAACCGCTCAGGTCCTGCATTCTCTCCTGGAACTTGATAAGGTCGCAGAGGGTCACGTGCCCTCCACATTCCACTCCACCCAGATAACTCTCAATGCTCATGCTGTCCCGAGCGATGTACGAAACCGGGTGTGGACACTATGGTATTGAAGGATTCAACAGATATTTTCCACAACTAATTCTAAGTCAATAAGAAGGTGTGTTGAGGTTAAGAGCTGCAAGGTTTTGCTGCAGCTCTATAAAACCCTGGTTAGACCACACTTGGAATATTGTGTCCAGTTCTGGTCACCTCGTAATAGGAAGGATGTAGATGCCTTAGAGAGAGGGCGCAGAGGAGATTTACCAGGATGCTGTCTGGATTGGAAGGCATGTCTTATGAAGAGAGGTTGAGGGAGCTCAGGCTTTTCACACGGGAGAGAAACAGGAAGTGAGGTAACTTGATAGAGATGTACAAGGCAATGAGAGGCATTGATAGAGTGGATAGCCAGAGACTTTTCCCCAGGGCAGAAATGATTGTCACGAGGGGGCATAATTTTAAGCTGATTGGAGGAAGGTTTAGGGTAGGTTCTTCACGCAGAGAGTGGTGGGTGTGTGGAATGCACTGTCAGTGGTGGGAGTAGAGTCAGGGACATTTAAACGACTGCTGGGTAAGCACATTGACAGCGGTGTGGAGGTTCGGTTGATCGTAGATTAAGATAAATGCTCCGCACAACATCGTGGGCCGAAGGGCTTGTACTGTGTTGTACTGTTCTATGTTCTATTATATTCAACAGGCACATTCGTGTGTCTTGGCCAATACTAAGCAACTCCATTTCAGCAGACGATACTGCTTCAGTTGACTTGATGGAGTTGAGATTTTCATGTCCTCAGGTCACATGTCATGAGCATCTCTCTAAAAGGTACATTGATATACGACATCTGTTAAAGGAGCATTGACATCCAACATGGTGGCTCAGTGGTTAAGACTGCTGCCTCACGGCGCTAGGGACCCAGGTTCAATTCCCCCCCTTGGGCGACTGTCTGAGTGGAATTTGCACATTCTCCCTCCCATGTCTGTGTGGGTTTCCTTTCACAGTCGAAAGGTGTGTAGGTTAGGGTGGATTAGATTAGATTACTTACTTACAGTGTGGAAACAGGCCCTTCGGCCCAACAAGTCCACACCGACCCTCCAAAGAGCAACCCACCCTGACCCATTCCCCTCATCACCTAATATTACGGGCAATTTAGCACGGCCAATTCACCTAACCTGCCCATTTTTGGACTGTGGGAGGAAACTGGAGCACCTGGAGGAAGCCCACGCAGACATGGGGAGAATGTGCAAACTCCACACAGTCGCCTGAGGCAGGAATTGAACCCGACTCTCTGGCGCTATGAGGCAGCAGTGCTAACCACCGTGCCGCCGTGCTAAACTGTCCTGTAGTGCCCAGGAATGTGC
>NW_025210850.1:0-1153 GCF_004010195.1 Chiloscyllium plagiosum
CACCTGATGAGGAGGCAAAGCCATGTAAGCTAGCGCTTCTAAATAAACTTGTTGGACTATGACAAGGCGATGCGTGATTTTTAACTTTGTCCACCCTTGTCCAACACTGGCACCTCCAAATGATTCCTCTCTGACTGAATCCTTCAGTGTTTTCACCCGCCACCAACTCCATGCAATGGCGTGGGAAGGCCAGCAGAGAGGGAACTTTGTTGCACTGTTTCGACTCTGCTCCCGCGGACAGAGAATTTCTGATTAGACCACATTGGAGTAGCAGCCCATTGGAACTGTAAAAGCTTGACGTTGAAAAAAAGGGAGCCGAGGCATTTGTAATCATTCCTTTGGTGGTTGGGTCCTGATAACGATTTGTGATAGCATGCTGCAATTTCACACGTCGAAACAGTTCACAGCTCTGTGTGAATTTGTATGGGGTGTGTTGAACTGTCACTGAACAGTGAGATCATGTATTTAATAGTGAAGCATTTTCTGTTTAAACCATTCTGTTTAGTTTCATTAGAACCCACTGAATAAGGTAATTTTGATGGAAGGTTACAGACGGTTCTCAGCTGAAAGAATAACCCAGGAAGAGATACTATTTGCCTGGCCAATTCATTTGCGTTGTGCTACAATCGGCAATCCGCACGTTCTCTGCTCCACGCTTTGCCTGCATTGGTATGAAGACACTCCGTCAGAAGTGTGATGGAATGCTTCCCACTTGCCTGGATGGATCTAGATCCAACAAACATTCAAGATTCTCGATACCTTCCAGGACAAAGTAAACTGCTTCTTTCACACCACATCCACAAGCATCGAGTGCCTCCACAACCAATGCTCAGGAGGAGCGGTGTGTACCATCTACAAGGTGCACGGTAGAGGTTCACCACAAATCCTCAGACAGCAACTGACCACTTCTGTCCAGAAGTAAAAGGACAGTAGATACATGGGAACACCACCCCAGCAAGTTCCCCTCCAAGCTTCTCACATTCCTGATTTGCAAATATAGCACGGTTTGTTTCATAAAATTGGGTTAAATACCCTGACTACCCTCCCTAGTAATTATGAGGGTTGACATATAGCATATGCACAGCAGCAGTTCAAGAAGGCAGCTCAAAACAACTTCCCAGCGGGGAGCTAGGGAAGGGTAATAAACACTAAC
>NW_025210850.1:1410-3054 GCF_004010195.1 Chiloscyllium plagiosum
ATCTGACACTTTAACCCCTTCCGGACTTGACTGGTTATTAAAATGTGTCTGACTGTTCGAGCATTGAGCAACAGAATTAAAACGAATGACAGTAAAGGGGTTAAAACCGTATCAAGCCAATCGAATGCCACCCACCAAGTCTCAGTATAGTAGCTTGACTTTGTCTTACAGTAGAATGGCACATTATTGATAATCCACCGAGGCTCAATTGTAAAATAGATGGGGATATTTGTCAAAACGAACAGGGTGCATGTTGTTGTTAGAACCACAGTCGCAGTTTTCTCAGTGCAATATTTTGTTCTCAGCTTCTGGCAACAAATTGTTACAAATCTGTCAAAGGAGAAAGTGACGGTGAACCAGACAGAACAATCGGTAGCAGCAAGAGTTTATACCCTGGCAACGCTACACACTGGAGGGATGGCCAAAAAACAGAGTGGGTAATAATAATAGGTAAATCTCCTCAGTATTACACCAGCGATAATGACCATCAGATCGGCAACTGCCATAAGCACCAGGTAACGAGTAATGGAACGAGAAACTCCGCAATTTCCCCGGGAAAGGATAACAATCACCAGCAAATTAACTGTGGTAGACAAATGGGAAAATAACCAATGAATGATTGAGTAGAAACTAGTTCGCCTGTTCCAAAGAAAAACAATATGATTTTACCACCGAAACCCAGTGCACTGTGTGAGTGAAAGTGGTTGGTGTTGAGTGGGTTTGAAGTCTAAGGGCTTTGCAGCCGAGTCAGATGGTCCTCCAGCCCAGTCGTTTCAGAGATTATGGAGTTTTGACAGAAGTTGAACGCATGCTGGGAGAGCAAAAGGAATTCCAAGTAACTATTTGAATGATTGGATTAGACTCTTTAAGTTCTCAGCTCCAACTCTGGCAAGAGTAGAACCCCATTAGAAAACTCACTCCCAACTCACTCATACGGCTGGTGATTGGACTATCAATAAAGCAAACTCAAGCCTCCTTTGATTGGGTTATTTCCCGCTCTTATCACTGAATGAAATTCTGATCAGAGTCACAACAGGATCAGGAAAAAATGATTGTCAAAAACTGCACAAGGTTTCAAACAAGACACAAAGGACAACATTTCTTTGTGACCCGGGTTCAATTCCCGCCTCAGGCGACTGACTGTGTGGAGTTTGCACGTTCTCCCCGTGTCTGCGTGGGTTTCCTCCGGGTGCTCCGGTTTCCTCCCACAGTCCAAAGATGTGCAGGTCAGGTGAATTGGCCATGTTAAATTGTCCGTCGTGTTAGGTAAGGGGTAAATGTAGGGGTAGCGGTAGGTGTAGGGGTGGGTTACGCTTCGGCGGGTCGGTGTGGACTTGTTGGGCCGAAGGGCCTGTTTCCACACTGTAACGAAATCTCATCTAATCTAATTCCACAGTATGCACGGTCTCTTAAGGACAATTTTTGCGTGTTAGGACTGCAGATAAATTTACACTGTAAATCTACACATCTGTACATGACAAGCATCTCAACATGCAGGGTGGAGGAGGGAAACCTCTCAAGACTGGAATTACTTGACCAAAGACAGTGAGGAAGAAAGATTTTCCAGAAGATATGTTAGTGAGATAAAGCTTTGCAAACTACCGTGCAGGACATATCCTTCGATTCCTTTGCTTACAGAAAAAA
>NW_025210850.1:4370-6261 GCF_004010195.1 Chiloscyllium plagiosum
CTCATCCAAGGATTGTTTCAATCTCCCTAATGTGGCTGAGTTAACTACATTGGCAGGTAGGGCATTCCATGCACTTACTACTCTCTATTTAATGAACCTGCATCTGATATCATCTTAAATCTATCAGCCTTCAATTTGGAGTGAAGTCCTCTCATACAAACTGACATCATCATCGTAGGAAAAAGGCTTTCACTGTCTACCCTATCTAACCCCCTGATCCTCTTGCATGTCTCTATCAAATCCCCCTGAGCCTTCTTCTTTCCAATGAGAACAGCCCCAAATCTCTCAGGCAACATACTGGTAATTCCCCTCCATAACTTTTCCAATGCTTCCACATTACTTTTCCAAACGCACATACTCGAGATAGCCATTTGCTCTGATATCTAAAATTGTCCACAAAGTCCAGGCACATGCAATTTCAATCGCAATGCCACCAGCCCAGCTACAGCTTGTCATGTTGACAAATATCATCTGGATAACCGTACCTTCAACGATCGCACACTGTGCTCCTTGGTACTAACAGACCTTTGGAGTCATGGTGATATGCTGCTGTGCGACTGCTGCGACCCTTAAGCCAAATGCATTTGAATTGTAATCGAACAGTGGGATTCTTTTCGCTCCCGAATGACACAGTTGCTTTGGTGTCAGCAACAGCTCAGAACTCAGTTGCGCGTTTTGTTCAATGGCTCATGTTGCTTATGCAATCTTCGCTTGACAGTACATTCAGCAAGTTATCACGCCTTCCTGCAGCGTTTGTCAGCGACAGATCAGCTGCTAAGATGACTGCTTCAGACAGCGCTACATGCTACATTTGAAAGGGGAAAAGATGGAAACATTTATAGGCTGAATAGCCTGTCACTATCTTCCCGGGTGCGTCAGAGACAGGGAACTGATCTTATAGAAGTTTTTCAAACATGAGGGGCATGAATATGGTAAATAGACAAGTTCCTTCCGCTCAGGTGGGGCAGTGCATAAATAAAGTGTATAGATCTGGTGTGGGAGGGTCAAAATTCGAAAGGCAATGAGGGGCAATGGCTTAACGCCGAGGGTGGTGAGTGTCTGGAATAAGTTGCCAGATGAGTTGTTGCCGGCTGGTACAATTTCAATACTTTTAAGGAATCTGGACGTGTATTTGAATAGCGAGCGTTTAGAGAGACATGGGTCAAGTGCTTGCAATCGCGGCTGGATCGGTTTAGGAGATCTGTTGGACATGGAGGAATTGGACTGAATTCTGTGTTTTCCCTGCTACCCATATCTAATGGCTCTATGATATTGCTGCACACGTAGCTGACAGGGTGAGAGGGTTATATGATAACTCCAATGTTGATGCATGAGAGTTGAGTCAGCGAATTCATTCCCCTGGAAATCGTGTGAAAAGTATTGATAGAGATCCAGCAAAATAAAATGAACACATCTTGGATTTGATTTTAAACCTGAACTCTGTTTCTCATCTGAGACAGTGCCCGCTCTGCTTCATACTGCATACATTTCATGTTTTGCATTTGGATTCTCCTTAACTCTGTTTGCCAAATCTCTCTCATGCCACGTTTTTGCCCTCCTGATTTCCTTCTTAAGTGTACTCCTATTGCCTTTGTTCTCTTCCAAGGATTCATTCGATCTATCTTGTCTGTACCTGACATATGCAACCTTGAAATGTTAACCAAATCCACGATTTCTTTACTCATCCAGCATTCCCTTCACCTACCAATCTTTCCTCCCAACCTGACACGAATATGCTGTCTCTGGACTCTCGTTATCTCATTTCTGAAGGCTTTTCATTTTCCAGCCATCCTTTCACCTGTGAATATCTGCCCCAATCAGGTTTTGAAAGTGTATGCCTAATATAATCATAATTAGCCTTCCTCCAGTTTAGAACTTCAACTTTTAGATC
>NW_025210850.1:7998-11635 GCF_004010195.1 Chiloscyllium plagiosum
AAAGCTATGTCCCCTCGTGCAAGCCATCACCATCTGAGGAAAAAGGCTCTCATCGTCCACCCTATCTAAACCTCTGATCATTTCATATGTTTCAATTAAGACTCCTCTCAACCTTCTTCTCTCTAATAACAACAGCCTGAAGTCCCTCAGCCTTCCTTCGTAAGACCTCCCTTCCATACCAGTAAACATCCCAGTAAATATTTTGTGAACCCTTTCCAAAGCAACCACATTCTTCCTATAATGTGGTGATCGGAACTATGTGCAATACTCCAGCACCAGCCGCACCAGAGATTTGCACAGCTGCAGCATAACCTCATGGCTCCGATACACAATTCCTCTATTCAAAAAAGCCAAAACAACGTAGGTCGTCTTAATATATTTATCAACCTGGGTGGCAACTTTCTGTGCACGGACACTGACATCTCTCTGTCTATCTACACTACCAAGACACTTACCACAGGCCCTGTCCTCTGCATTCCTGTTACTCCTTCTGAAGTGAATGACCTCACAGTTTTCAACATTAAATTCCATTTGCCACCTCTCAGCCGAGCTCTGTAGCTTATCTATGTCCTCCTGGAACGAACAACATCCTTTGGTACTATCCATACCTCTATCGACTTTCGTGTCATCTGCAAATTCACGAAACCATCCTTCGACAACCTCATCCCAGTCATTTGTCAAAATGACAAACACCGCTGGCACCAAATGAGATCCTTGTGGTCCAACACAATTAATGAACTCCAAGATGAACACTTCCAATCAACCACAACCCTTAGTCTTCTTTCAGCTATCTAAGTTCTGACCTGAACCGCTAAATCACACTCAATCCCAAGCCTCCATATTTTGTGCAATAGCCCTACCGTAGGGAACTTTATAAAACGCCTTACTGAAATCCATGTTCATCACATCAACCGTTTTACCCTCACCCACCTGTTTCATCACCTTCTCAAAAAACTCATTAAGTTTTGTGAGGCATGAATTACCCTTCACAAAACCGTGTTGACTATCCCTAATTAACATATACTTTTCTCAATCGTTATAAATCCTATCTCTTACAATCCTTTCCAACATTTTACGCACAACCGAAGTAAGGCTCATTGGCCTATAATTGCTAGAGTTGTCTCAACTCCCCTTCTTGAACAAGGGAGCAATATTTGCCATCCTCCAGCTGTCTATCACTATTCCAGTAAACAATGACAAAATGAAGATCAAAACCAAAGGCTCTGCAGTCTCGTCTCTGGCTTCCCAGAGAATCATCGAATAAATCCTTTCTGTGTCAGGTGCCTTATCGACTTTCACACGTTCGAGAATTGCTAACACCACCAGGTTGTGAACCCGACTCCAATCTAGTCTGGTAGCCCGTATCTCAATAGTCACCTCAATAACATTGTCGTTTTCCATCACGAATGCTGATGACAAATATTCACTTCGTGCTTAAACTATCTCCTCTGACTCCACATACACCTCCTACTACTATCCTTGATCGGACTTAATCTTACTAGAGCCATTCTTTTATTCCTGATAAACCTTCCGGGTTTTCCTTGATACTATCCGCCAATGGATTCTCATGCCCACTCCTGGATCTCCTCAGCTCTCGATCTAGGTCTTTCCTAGTTAACCTGTAATTCTCAAGCAATCTAACTGAGGCATCACATCTCGTCCAAACATAAGTTTTCTTCTTCCTCTTGACAAGAGATTCAACTTCTTGAGTAAAACATGGTTCCTTCACTCGACAGCCTCATTCCTGCCTTACAGTGATATACTTATCAAGGACATGCAGTGGCTGTTCCTCGAATCAGCTTCACATTTCAATTGTTCCATGCCCTACAGATTCCTCCCACATCCTATGCATCCTAAATCTCGCCTAATCACATCATAATAGCCTTTGTCCCAGCTATAATTCCTGCCCTGCGGTATATGCAGATCCGTTTCCAGCGCTAAAGTAAATATAACCGAATTGTTGGAACTGTCACTAATGTACTTACCTACCTTCAAATTTAACAACTGGCCGGGTTCATTCCCCAGTTCCAAATTCAATGTGTCCTCGACCCTTATTTACTTGTCGACATATTGTGTCAGGAATGATGAAATACAAACAGACTGGAACTGCAACATACCCAGAAAAACTAGGAATGGGAAGAGATTGCAGTCGAAGCCCAGAACACAGAGGCACTGCAACCCCAAACGCCCATTGATACAGTTTCTCGAGATTAATTATGGTGTGGTGTTGTACTATTCGGCTCTGATCTGTGAGCAGAACCAATGTTTTTACGTCAAACCTATGTAGCTTAGGGAAAAAAAATGCCTGCTGGAAGGCAACTACAAAATTAGTTGAAATAGTGCGATATAGATTCAAGTTAAAGCTGTCCTCTCACTTCATTGGACTTCTTGCATCTTTTCAAAAGATGGCAGCTGATTTTGGAGATCAGGTATCGCTTACTATTTGATTGGATGAAATCGGGGAAGTGGTTTATCTCTTCCCATTTATTTTCTCTTGTTTTGGCCTTCACCAGTTAAATATCACCTCACTATTTCAATAAAAAGCCAATGCGTGTGGGATCTCCTTCGTGCTGTCCAGATGATAGCCCTGCTTCTGCTCACTTGCAACTTCATGCTGATATCTGTTTCCCAAAAACTGAATATATGATCACATAACGGTATAGGAACTGAACAGGGCACAAAATAGTATGACAAACGCTTCAACTGCTGCAATCCAATGAGGGCCTCGATTTTCAAACTGTTGTTATTACCAGGGTGTTCTTTGTTGCCACACTCAATATTCAGAATGACACTTAATATTTCTGCTAGTCCACAATTACTCGAAGAGAAAATACTTTTATCAGCTTTATAATAGCAAATTACTGCAGATGCTAGAATCTGAAACCAAAAGTGAAAATGCTGGAAAATCCCACCAGGTCTGGCAGCATCTATAAGGGGAAAAGAGCTGACGTTTCGAGTCTAACTGACCCTTTGTCAAAGCTTTGACAAAGGGTCAGTTCGACTCGAATCTTCTGCTCTTTTCTCTCCTGACAGATGCTGCCAGACCTGCTGAGATTTTCCCTTTTACCAGCTTTGTTGCTTTTAATAATTGTGTGTTGTGTCGATGTGTGTGTGGTTTGTTTCTATTTATTTCTGTTCCTCAGTAGCTTGCATTTCTTGCTGTATCTGCTCAAAGGCAATGTAATGTTGCCATTCTTCTCTCTCCACAAGGACATTGTTGCTCGTGTTCCTCTGAGATCAGTGCAAAATCCTCCAAGTTAATTGTAAGCCCTACACGTTTTGGTTAAGATTCACCTGCAATCTGGGGTGCTACTTAGAAAGTTGAGTATTGATGGTAAAAAAAATGGAAGCCTTTACTGATCAGGATATTTTCAACAGTAGCAACACAAAGGGAGAAAACGTTCAAACTCTCGAGGGTTGGTAAAAGCTGATTGGTAAGAGCATAGAGATTGGACGAGAACTGCCAAGCCTTGTTAGTTCTGATTCAACAAATCGACGGTTTCCATTCTCAGTTTTATTTGGCAGGGCAATGCCTTGACTAATCAGTCAACCTGCCCTTTTAAAATTTAGCAACGGTAAGCTGTCAACTGTCCATCCTCATCTAACTCGTCCGTTTTCCATTGATAACATCTCCATC
>NW_025210850.1:20127-20913 GCF_004010195.1 Chiloscyllium plagiosum
AGCCCATATCCCTCCAAACCCTTCCTATATATATACCCATCCAAATGCCTCTTAAATGTTGTAATTGTACCAGCCTCCACCACTTCCTCTGGTAGCTCATTCCATACACGCATCACCCTCTGCGTGAAAAGGTTGCCTCTTCGGTCTCTTTTATATCTTTGCCTTCTCACCTGACTCCCCAACCCAGGGAAAAGACTTTGTCTATTTATCTTATCCATGCCCCTCATGATTTTGTAAATCTCTATAAGGTCACCCCTCAACCTCGGACGCTCTAAGAATAACTTTGGATTAGAGAAAAAAATCTGTTTTAAAGTCTTTCATAAGGGCTTAAGTCAATCTGTTATGACACACCTCCCTAGCCATCCCATCCTGAAGTGAGATTTGTTCTGGTCGAGAGAAAGGGGCACAACCATTGAGTGATGTACTCTTAATCTCAGTTTCGAATGGTAGAAGTGAGTTCCAAAAATCTTCCACTCTTTGCATGAAAAATGTTGCTTATTATTTTAATCGTGAATGACTTTTAGATTATTCCTCCTCACTCTGGACAACCCCTTTCCACATCAGAAATATCTTCTCCCAAGCTGCTCCTCTTAATATCTCAAAAGGGGCAGATACTTTCTTTACACAGTTACTGTGAGACCCGTGTGGAATAAGCTTTGAGTTTTCGGAAGGTTCCAAATGGCGATTGGTTTTTGTTAGATGCAGAGGAACAGAGAGACAGCTGGTGAAGTAATTGTTTTGATGACAGGTATGGCGGTTTTAAAATGTTAATTTTGGCAGCAGTTT
>NW_025210851.1:0-3333 GCF_004010195.1 Chiloscyllium plagiosum
GTCAGAGTCAGACCGCACTGTTCGGTTAACGCTGACCATACTCTAAAATGGATCTCATCCCACCTGCCTGTTCCTGGATCATATCCCTTCAAACCTTTCCTACTACTGTACTAATCCAAATGTATTTTAAACATTGTAACTGTCCCCATGTTCACCCCTTCCTTGGGAAGTTCATTTCACACACAACCCACCCTCTGTGTAACAATGTGCCTCTCATGTCTTTTTTTAAAATGTCTCTCCTCTAAACTTAAAAATGTAGTGCCTTGTCTTGAACCTCCCCTGTCCATGGGAAAAGACAACTCCCATTAACTCTATCTAGCCCCCTCATGATTTTATAAACTCCTATGGGGTCATCTGTCAATATTAAGGTTTCAGTGAAAAATACCAACCTATTCAGCCTTTCTTTATACTGAAGCCTTTCGTACCCAGCCACATCCCAGTAAATCTCCCAACCCTTTCCAGCTTAATAATATCCTTCCTATAACTGGGCGACCAGAACTGGACACAGTATTCCAGAAGAGGACTCACCAATGGCCTGTATAATCTCAATGCGACTTCCCAACTCCTACATCCAAAGGACTGAGCAATGAAAGCAAGTGAGGCAAGCAACCTTTTTTAAACTATCCTGTCTCTCCATGTTGCAAACTTCAAAGAATTATGTTGCTGAGGTTCCTCTGTTCTACAACACCAGCAAAGGTCTTGCCATTAATTGTATAAGTCCTGCACATGTTTGTTGTACCAACTGCATTACCTCACATTTATTCAGATTGAACTCCATCTGCAGTTTTTCAGCCATTCACACATTTCATCAGGATCCCTTTGTAATCTCAGAAAACCTTCTTCACTGTCCACAATGTCACCCTCCAGTCTAACAACCTATCACACATAGCACTCTATGGTACAAATATCTCTGCTAGGGGCCCTACAATTTCTTCACCAGCCTCCCACAATGTCCTGAGATACATTTGATCAGGTCCTGGGGATTTATCTACCTTTGTGTTTTAAAACCTCCAGCACCTCCTTTTCTATAATGTGTACTCATTTCAAGACATTGAGTCATAGAGATGTACAGCACGGAAACCGGCCCTTCGGACCAACTCCTGCATGGCGTTTCTAGTCACATTTGCCACAATTCTGCCAATATCCCTCTAAACCTTTGCTATTCATACACCCATCCACATGCCTTTTAAATGTATGTCTATCAGCCTCCACTATTTGCTCTGGCAGCTTATTCCATCCACTCTGCGGGAGCCAGTTGTCCTTTCGATCGCTTTGAAAACTTTCCCTCGCCTGGGGAAATGACCTTGTCTCTTGACCCTATCGATGACCATCATGATTTTAAACACCTTTTATCGGTTAACTCCTCAGCTTCCCATGTTCAACTGAAAACAGCCCCAGCCTATTCAGGCTTTTCCCTGAAGCGCAAACCCTCCAACCCTGGCAATATCTTTGGTCATTTCTTCTGAACCCTTTCATGTTCCACAACATCCTCCCGATGGCATTGAGACCAGAATTGCACACAGTATTCCAATAGTAGTCAGGCCAAACACTGTTTAGTTCCCTGAGTGCCCCAGTCTTTATCCACAGTAAGTTCCAAAGTGAAATATTTGTTTCGGATCTTATAGATTCACACATTGTTGACTTCATTGATCATTAAGTATACCGGGTTTGTTCCTAGCTCTTCTTTTGCTCTTAATACACTTGTAGAGTCTGTTTGGATTCTCCTTAACTTTCTCTGCCAAAGCTATCTCATGCTCCCTTTTTACATTCCTTATTTCCATCTGAAGTGTATTTCTACAGCCCCGATGCTCCTGAAGGGATTTCCTTGAGTCAGCCAGTTATCTGACATGTGACCTCTTTTTTTCTCTTGACCACAGCCTCGAAACTCAGCCAGTGTTTCCTAATTCAGTCAGCATTGAGCTGCACACTAACAGGAACATGCTGGCGCTGAACGCCCCTTTTATCTCGGTTTTAAGATATTCCGACTTGCCAGACTTCCCTTTACCTGCAAATAGCCTCCCCAGATCTACTTTAAAAATTCATGTCTAATACTATCTTGTTCCATTGAATAACTTGAACTTGTGGACCAGGCCTGCCCTTTTCCATCGCTATTTTCAAACGAATACAATTGTGGTAACTTTCCAAAGTGCTCCCCCACTAACACCTCAGTCCCGTTCCCGACCTTGTTTCCCAAGGGGAGGTCAGGTTTAACCCCATTCTCCAGTTGGGCCATTTACATAATGACTGGGAGTTTTCGGAACACACTTAACAAATTCCTTCCATCCAAATGCGTAACTTAGTACCAATCCCAGTCCAGGTTTGGAACGGTTAAGATCCTCTATCATTACAACCCTATTATTTTAAGAGATATCTGAAATCTCCTGACATATTTGCTCCTTCATCTCCCATTGCCTATCGCTGTAGTCTGACCGTAGGAAACTAATGACCAATTTTTATTTCTCAGTTCCACCAATATCGCTTAACTGGGCGATCCTGCATGAATACTCCCTCTAGGTAATGCTGGGATGTTTCCCCGAATCAAAACCACCAGCTCTCCTCCTGTTTTGCCTCCTGTTCTATCCTTCCTGTAGCATCTGTCTCCGGAACATTGAGCTGCTGGTCCTGTCGCTCCCTCAGCTGTGTTTCTGTCATCCCTATGGTATCCCAATCCCATGTTCCCATCCATGATCTGGGTTCATCTGCTTTATCTGTCTGGCACTTTGCATTGAAATAACTGCAGGTTAATCCACCAGTTTTCCCTAATTGTCTGCTATGTTCTTGCCTGCCTTGTCTATTTATATTGCTCTCTTGAACATTTGTACCAGCCTCAACTTTCTTTCTGGCCTTACGACTCTTTGGGGGTCACACAGCCCTGCCAGACGAGTTTAAATCCTCTCGAGCAGCTTTAGCAATGCTCCCCATCAGGATGTGGGCCCCCCCTCCTGCTCCCAGTTCAGGTGTATTCCCCACCCTGTCTATCTGTGCTGACACCTTCAGACATCCAGGGACTTGCCCACCAAGGTCCCTGTGTTCCTCAGTACTCCAGGTGGACCTTTCATTCATGATGTATATCATTCGTTTATTAGACTTCCAACAGTTCATTTCCTCACAGTGATCAGAAGTAAACTCTGTCTGCCATTACTCTGCTCAGTTTATCATCTGATCGATATCAGACTGTAGCCTGAGACCATCCCCCTCACTATGGACAACATCCTCACATTCCGTGTTATCTGCAAACCTACTAATGTTACCTTCTGCTTTCACATCCGAGTGACTAATGTCCATAATGAACAGCAATGGCTCCTGCACAGATCCCTGTGGTACACCCGCTGG
>NW_025210851.1:3999-5312 GCF_004010195.1 Chiloscyllium plagiosum
ACATCGAATGAGACCATAGTTTCTTCCTTGTCTTTGTGTGTTATTTCTGATGATGTCCAAGAATTCCTGTGTTGACTGTACAGAGTGTCTTGATCCGCTGATCAGGTGTTTCAGTTTCTGCTGTAGTTCTTTAGCCAGTTTGTGTGATGGTGTCCCAGGTAGTGATACTATGGGTCTGAGTGGGATGTCTGGTTTGTGCACTTTAGCTAGTCCATAGAATCTGAGGGTGTTGTTGCTTTCAGGTTTCATTCTCTGTGGTCAAACCTGGTTATCTGTCCTTTCTTTTTTGCAGGTTTCTCAGTGTGTTGTTTATCCTATTAGTGAGCTGCGGGGTGGGGTCAAACTCCACGCAATTTCATCAACAGATGCCTCAGGGAAAGACAACGGAATGAAGACGTGCCACAACCAAAGCACTAGCCACGTTGCCATACATCAAGAACATTTCTGAACTGACAGCCAGACTACTGCGACCACTAGGACTCATAACAGCACACAAACCAACAGCCACTCTCAGACAACAACTCATCAGGACGAAGGACTGATACCCAGCATGAGCAAAACCAACATAGTGTACAAAATCCCATGCAAAGACTGCACAAAACACTACATAGGACAAACAGGAAGACAGCTAACGATCCGCATCCATGAACACCAACTAGCCACGAATAATCACGACCAACTATCCTTAGTAGCCACACACGCAGATGACAAGCAACATGAGTTTGACTGGGACAACACTACTATTATAGGACAAGCCGAACGGAGAACAGCCAGGGAATTCCTGGAGGCATGGCACTCATCCACAGGTTCAATCAATAATCACATCGACCTGGACCCAATATACCGGCCACTGCAGCAGACAGCTGGAACTGACAACCGGAAGTGGCAGATGAAAATCAGTATAGTTGCCAGAGGATACATCACTGAAACACTTCACAGGAGGCTCCCACGCACTGAGGATGTCACCTAGACAGGGGACGAAACGTCTGCAACACAAATTCCCAACTCGGCGAACAGAACCACAACAACGAGCACCCGAGCTACAAATCTTCTCACAAACTTTGAAACCTTTAGACTCTACAAAGCTCCGTCATGAACAAGCCACCATCTCTCTATTTCCTTTGCCTTCTTCAGTGTCTGCAACTCTCGCTGTATCTTCCAGTAACGTTCTTTCGTTATTGCAGGTCTGCCTCGCTCCCCAGATAACCTGTTTCATCCCCTACAGCTCCCTCAATCACTGTAACAGCCTCTGCTATGTCTAATCCTCCTCTTTCCCACTGTCCTCAGGCACAGCGGCGATCCTGTAAGAGAGC
>NW_025210851.1:6317-8149 GCF_004010195.1 Chiloscyllium plagiosum
CCTCGCTCGCTCTGTGTGTATGTCTTGCTTGATGTGTGTGTGCGTCCCTCCCTCGCTGTGCGTGTGCATGTCCCTCCCTTGCTGCGTGTCTCAGCAAGTCCCTCACTCGCTGTGTGTGTCCCTCCCTCGCTGTGTGTATGTGTGCGCGCATCTCTCGCTTGCTGTGTGTGTATGTTTCCCTTCCTCTCGTGTGTACGTGTCACACTCTAACATTGTGTTTGTGTGTCCCCCCTTCGCTGCGTGTCCCTCCTTCACTCTGTTTGTGAGAGTGTGTCTCCCTCCCTTGCTGTGAGTGTGCGTCCCCCTCCTCGCTGTGTGTCTGTGTGTGTGTGTGTGTGTGTGTGTCTCACTCCCTTGCTGTGAGCGTGCGTGCCCCCCCTCGCTCTGTGTGTGGGGGCCCCCTCTTGCTGTGTGTGTGTGTGTCTCCCTCCCTCGGTGTGAGTGTGCATGTCCACCCTCACTGTGTATGTGTGTGCGAGTGTCCTTCCCTTGCTGTGTATATGCGTGTCCCTCCCTCACTGTGTATGTGTGAGTATCCCCCCCCGTTGCTCTGTCTGTGTGTCCCTCTTGGTGTGCGTGTGTGTGCGTGGCCTTCCCTCGCTGTGTGTGCATATGTCCCTCCCTGGCTGTGTGTGTGCGTGTCCCCCTCTCGCTGTATATATCTGTGTTTGTATGCTTCCTCATGCACATGTCGCTCCCGAGCTGTGTGTGTGCGTGTCCCTCCCTCGCTGTGTATGTGCGTGTCCCTCCCTCGCTGTGTGTGTGCGTGTCCCTCCCTCGCTGTGTGTGTGCGTGTCCCTCCCTCGCTGTGTGTGCATGTCCCGCCCTGGCTGTGTGTGCGCGTATCCCTCCCTTGCTCTATGTGTGTGTGTGTGTGTGTGTGTGTCCATCTTGCTGTTCATGTGCGTACTTGGCCCTCCCTTGCTATGTGTGTATGTGTCTCCCCCTCGCTGTGTTTGTGAGTGTCCCTGTCTTGCTCTGTGTGTCTGTGTGTGTGTCCCTCCCTCGCTGTGCGTGTGTGTGTCTCCCTCCCTCGGTGTGAGTGTGCGTACCCCCCCTCACTGTGTATGTGTGCGTGCGTATCCTTCCCTTGCTGTGTATGTGCATGTCCCTCCCTCACTGTGTATGTGTGAGTTTCCCCCCCTTGCTCTGTGTGTGTGTGTGTCCTTCTTGGTGTGCGTGTGTGTGCGTTGCCCTCCCTCTCTGTGTGCATGTGTACCTCCCTGGCTGTGTGCGCGTGTCCCCCTCTCACTGTATATATCTGTGTATGTGTGCTTCCTCATGCGCATGTCGCTCCCCCACAATATGTGCGTGTCCCTCCCTAGCTGTGTGTGTGTGTGTGTGTGCGAGTGCGTGTCCCTCCCTCGCTGTGTGTGCGCGTGTCCCTCCCTCACTGTGTGTGCGTGTCCCCCGTTGCAGTTTGTGTTTGTGTGCTTCCAAATGCACGAGTGGCTCCCTCGCTGTCTGTGTGTGTGTGTGTGTGTGTGTGTGTGTGTGTGTGTCTCACTCGCTCTGTGTGTGTGTGTGTGTGTGTGTACCGCTTGCTGTGCGTGCGTGTCTGTGGCCTTCCCTCGCTGTGTGTGCATGTGTCGCCCCCTCGCTCTGTGTGTGTGTGCCTCCATTGCTTTGTGTGTGTGTGTGTGTTTGTGTGGTCCCACCTTCGCTGTCTGTATGTGTGCGTGTCCCTCCCTCACTGTGTGTGTGTGTGTTCGTCTTGCTGTGCGTGTGTGCGCGTGGCCCTCCCTCGCTGTGTGTGCATGTGTCGCCCCCTCGCTATGTGTATGTGTGTGTGCATTGCTTTGTGTGTGTGTGTGTGTTTGTGTGGTCCCACC
>NW_025210851.1:11171-16120 GCF_004010195.1 Chiloscyllium plagiosum
TCCCTCGCTGTCGGTGTGTGTATGTGTGTCCCTCCCTCGCTCTGTGTGTGTGTGTCCCTCCCTCGTTCTGTGTGTGTGTATGTGTGTCCTTCCCTCGCTGTCGGTGTGTGCATGTGTGTCCCTCCCTCGCTCTGTGTGTGTGCATGTGTGTCCCTCCCTCGCTGTCGGTGTGTGTATGTGTGTCCCTCCCTCGCTCTGTGTATGTGCATGTGTGTCCCTCCCTTGCTCTGTCTGTGTGCGTGTTCTTCCCTCGCTGTGTATGTGTGAGTTACCCCCTTGCTCTGTGTGTGTGTGTCTCTTGCTGTGCGTGTGTGTGTGGCCCTCCCTCGCTGTATGTGCATGTGTCTCCTCCTCGCTGTGTGTGCGCGTGTCCCTGTCTTGCTGTCTGTGTTTGTGTTTGTGTGTGTCCATGTCCCTCACTGGCTGTGTGTGTGCGTGCCCCTCTCTCGCTTTGTGTCTGTGTTTGTGTGCTTGCACATATGCGTGTTCTTCCCTCGCTGTGTGTACGTGTCCCCCTCTTGCTGTGAATATGTGTGTCCCTCTTGCAGTGTATGTGAGTGTCCTTCCCTCACGCTGTGTGTGTGTGTGTGTATATGCATGTGTGTCCCTCCCTCACTGTTTTTGTGTCAGTTTCCTTCCCTGTATGTGTGTGTGTGTGTATGTGTGCGAGTCTTGCTGTGCGTGTGTGTGTGTGGCCCTCCCTTGCTGTGTGTGCATGTGTCTCCCCCTCGCTGTTTGTGCGCATGTCCCTCTCTTGCTGTGTGTGTGTGTGTGTGTGTGTTTTTGCGTGTGTTCATGTCCCTCCCTGGCTATGTGTGTGCGTGTCCCTCTATCGCTGTATCTGTGTTTGTGTGCTTGAGCATGCGCGTGTCCATCTCTCGCTGTGTGTGCGTGTCCCCTCTTGCTGTGAGTTTGTGTGACCCTTTTACAGTGTATGTGAGTGTCCTTCCTTCGCTGCGTGTGTGTGTATACGTGTGTCACTCCCACACTGTGTGTGTCTGCGTGTATTTGTGCGTGTGCCCCTCCCTCGCCATGTGTGTGCGTGCCCCCTCTCAATTTCTGTGCACATGCCCTCCCCCTCGCCGTGTGTCTGCGTGTCTCTCCTTCCCTGTGTGTGTACATATCCCTCCCTTGCTGTTTATGTGCGTGGCCCTCTCTCGCTCTGTGTGTTTGTGTATATCCCTCCCTCGCTGTGTGTGTGTGTCCGTCCCTTGAGTGTGTGATTGCGTGACCACCTTGCTGGGTGCGTGTGTCCCACCCTTGCCATGTCTGTGTGTCCCCTCTCGCTGTGTGTGTGTGTCACCTCTCAATTTCTGTACACATGCCCTCCCCCTCGACATGTGTGTGTTTGTCCCTCCTTCGCGGTGTGTACATGTCCCTCCCTTAAAGTGTATGTGCGTGTTCCTCCCTCACTGTGTGTCTGCGTGTATTCCCCTCACCGTAAGTGTGTGTGTTTGTCCCTCCCTCGCTGTGTCTGTCTGTGTGTGTGTGTGTCTTCCCTGCGTGTCTGTGCGTGTCCCTCCCTCGCTGTGTGTCCCTTCACTGCATGTCTGTGCGTGTCCCTCCCTTGCTGTGTGTGTGTGTCTCCCTCGCTGTGTGTGCGCGTGTCCCTTCCTCGTTGTCTGTGTGTTCCCCTTCGCTGCGTGTCTGTGCGTGTCCCTTCCTCGTTGTGTGTGTGTGTCCCTCCCTTGCTGGGTGTGCGCGTGTCCCTCCCTCGCTGTGTCTGTGTGTTCCCCTTCGCTGCGTGTCTGTGCGTGTCCCTCACTCACTGTGTGTGTGTCCTTCCCTCGCTGTGTGTCTGCGTGTATCCCCCTCACTGTGTGCGTATGCATGCCCCCCCTTTGCTGTGTGTGTGTGTGACCCTTCCTCGCTGTGTGTGTGTGTCCCTCCCTCGCTGCGTGAGTGTGTGTCCCTCCCTCGCTGTGTGTGTGTGTCCCTCCCTCGCTGTGTGTGTGCGTGTCCCTCCCTCGCTGTGTGTGTGCGTGTCCCTCCCTTGCTGCGTGAGTGCGTTTCCCTCCCTTGCTGCGTGAGTGCGTGTCCCTCCCTCGCTGCGTGAGTGCGTGTCCCTCCCTCGCTGCGTGAGTGCGTGTCCCTCCCTCGCTGTGTGTGTGCGCGTGTCCCTCCCTCGCTGCGTGAGTGCGTGTCCCTCCCTCGCTGCGTGAGTGCGTGTCCCTCCCTCGCTCTGTGTGTGTGTGTGTGTGTCCCCCTCCCTCGCTCTGTGTGTGTGTGTGTGTGTGTGTCCCTCCCTCGCTGTGTGTGTGTCCCAGCCTTGCTGCGTGTGTGCGTGTCCCTCCCTCGCTTCATGTGAGCGTGTCCCTCCCTCACTGCGTGAGTCCCTCCCTCGATTTGCGTGTGTGTGTCCCTCGCTCTCTGTGTGTCTGCGTGTATCCCCCTCACTGTGTGTGAGTGCATGTCCTTTCCTCACTGTGTGTCTGCGTATATCCCCCTCACTGTGTGTGTGTATGTCCTTCCCTCGCTGTGTGTCTGTGGGTATCTCCCTCACTGTGTGTTTGTGTGTCGCTCCCTTGCTCTGTTTGTGTGTCCAATATTTGCACCATCAGTGGATTGGCGATCATAAATTGACTGTGGTATTCAGGAATGTGTGGTTTAAGTAAGTTCATCACGAGAAATGCAGGGTTTAATGTACAGGTCAAGGGGTGGGTCTGGGTAGGATGCTCTTCAGAGGTTTGGAATGGACTGGTTGGGCCGAATGGCCTGGTTGCACACTATGGCGATTCTGTTCAGGTTATTGTCCAGCCCTGTCAACCATCCCCGTCTCTTACACCTTGCCTTATCCCCAATATTCTCCTTAACACTGTCATCTCCTCCAGACTCTAAAACACTCCTTGGCGATGTAAGCTTCTCCAGTCCTTGCAAAGAACGATATGTCTGTCACCTCTTCCTGCGTTTAGAACCCTCGCTATAACTATTACCATTTGGTACAGCACTCCCAATCATTGTTCCCTCTTGAAACTCCCATACACATTTGTATCTCTGAAAACTCATCTGGACTGTCTCAACTTTATGGGCGGCACGGTGGCACAGTGGTTAGCACTGCTGCTTCACAGTGCCAGAGACCCGGGTTCAATACCCGCCTCAGGCGACTGACCGTGTGGAGTTTGCACATTCTCCCCGTGTCTGCATGGGTTTCCTCCGGGTGCTCCGGTTTCCTCCCACAGTCCAAAGATGTGCAGGTCAGCTGAATTGGCCATGCTAAATTGCTCGTAAGGGGTAAATATAGGTGGGTTGCGCTTCGGCGGGGCGGTGTGGACTTGTTGGGCCAAAGGGCCTGTTTCCACACTGTAAGTAATCTAATCTAATCTAAAACTTCCCTTTGACAGTTACGTGCTCAGACCTGCTCTATATCAGTGAAGTAATTAAGTCTTGGCAACACTCACTGTTATAACCTCCCTCCAGCTTTACAGCACTGAGGATCTGTAGAAACTCTTTTCAACCCGACAGCCATTTCTGTAATCTCCTCCACTCCCCATAATACATTCTCTCTGAGCTCCTCTGTAGTCCAGGAAACACTCCCTCACACTGTCTGTATCATTGTAACCTTCTCCAAAAACACAACCTTCTCTATCTGTGTAAATCCCTACACCGGTCCCTATCCCTCTCTGCTCCGTCTAACAATACAACCCTCCATGTCTGTGTATTCACCTTCAGTCCCTACTCACCTCCCTATCAGTGTAACCTTCTCCATGCATTTTTGCTTCAGTCTCTTCAACTGTCCCTGTCAGTGTAACCTCTTCCAGACGTGAAAACTCCCCTCTCTTTAACTTCCTCAGGCCACATACCCCTCACTATCTGTAAGCTACTCCTGTCGGAGAAACCTACCTCTGCAAATTGCTCTAACTCTTCAACTCTCCATAAGCTCCTGCAGCTCTTACATCCCTCCCTATCTACAAAACCTCTTCTCGTCCCTAAATACCAACAGTCTGTGGAGACCCGACCACCATCCCTATCAGTGTAATCCTCTCAGGTCTCTGCAGTACTCCTGATCTGTCAAACTCACTCCATGCCTGTGCCTCTCCCAATCCAGTCCCTACAAAACCCACTATCTATTTAACACCCTCCTGTCACTATCACCCCCATGTCAATGTCAGCTCCTCCTGTGTCTCCACCATCTACCCATCTTCATAACCTTGTCCAGCTCTTACACCACTATCTGTTGAAACGTCACCTTCCTCTACAACTTCCTCCTGTTTGTGCTATGCTCCCTTATCTGTGAAACTGTCTCTGACCAAAATTGTTCTCCCAGTCTCTGAAAAGAAATCCAGATTCCACAGCCTCCATAATCCCCAAAACAGCCTTCCTATGTCTATAAACATCTTCAGTCACGATTACCCTGCATATCTCTGTTTGTTCTTCCAGTCAATACAAACATCTTTATCTCTGTAATCTGCTCAGCTTCCTGAAACAGTCCCTGTCTGTGATCCAGCCCTGGCCTACAAACATCCTTATCCCTGTAAACTTCTCTATCCCTCCCAACATTCCCAACTCCATGAACTCTTCAGCCCTACAGCTCTCCACATTCCTGTAACCTCCTGTGGGTCTATGGTCCTCCCTCCCTGTGAAGCCACCTCCAGTCCCCACATCCCTCCCAATCTGGGTCCATATCAGACCATTGCTGTCTCTGTGAACACATCCACTCCTGACAACTCTTCCAATTTGTGTAACCTCGTTCAGACCCAATACTCTCCGGCTTCCTGAATCCTCTTCCTGCATTGCAACCAAAACCACATGTTTCTGTAATATCCACCAGTGCTTACACCCTCCCCAACTCAGTAACCACTTGCAGCCCTAACAAAACACCTAAACTGTGAAACCTCTCATTTCCCTACAATCCTCCCTCCCTCCTCAAATGCCTTCATCACCATTAAACCTCACAATTACTGAAATCTCCTTTTGGCACTGCAACCCTCCTAATGTCTGCAAAATCCTCC
>NW_025210851.1:18143-20262 GCF_004010195.1 Chiloscyllium plagiosum
TTATCTATGATACAACAGGATGAACAGTCCTGCTGGGATAGTGGGCTGAAGTATAGCAGATGGAGTTTAATTAGATGAATGTGAAGTGTTCCATTTTGGTGAAACAAACCAGGGTGGGACTTGTACAGTTAATGTTCGGGCCCTGGGTCGTGTTGTCAGTCAGTGACCCAGGGATGCAGGTACACAGTTCTTTGAATGTGGTGTCACAGGTAGACAGGCTGGTGAAGCAGGCGTTTGGGATGGTTACCTTCACTGGGGAGAGCATTAAGAGTAAGATTTGGGATGTCATGTTGTGGCTGTAAAAGACATTGGTGGGGCCACCATAAAAACATTGTTGATCAGTAGGAAGAACTCATCTAGTTCACTAACCTCGTTTAGGGAAGGACATCAAATATTCTAACCTGGTCTGGCCAACGTTTGACTCTAAACCCACGAAATATGGCTGACTCTGAGCTGCCCTCTGGGAAATTATCAGTTGGGTCAAAGAATGTTAGTCCAGGCAGTGACACCCACATCCCATGAATGAATAAATAAAAATACCTTTGTCCCTCCCTACCTCTGCAAACCCCTCCAGCTGCAGCAATCCGTCCTGGCTTTGTAACACCCTGACCACTCTCTGTAACACTCTCACCACCTCCAGCACCTTCAGCTCTCCCTGTTCCTATCGTGTCAATGAACCCTGACCGTGGCTTCCCTTCCCACAGCCCTCCTCCTGTGAGCAGACCCAATGCAATCCATTAACATTTACTCCTAAAACTCTCTCTGACGTCAGGATTTTAAGTATTTTTTGGGGATCTTCTCAGCCCATAATCTAGTATGATCCCTTTTGTCCTGCGTGCGGGATCAGTGGAGATTTCTTGCTGAGGTTTATACTATTTCAATGGAATGTCCTTCTGTTGAGTGTTTTAAACTGTTCCTTCAAATATTTTCTGCTGTCCATTTACAGACACATGTCTCAGTCTGTTTAGCCTGTTTACCTTGGTCAGGTCTCCTCTCACACACATGTAACTGGCTATTTTTGATTCTAGTTGTAGCTTGTCCTCTGTGAATCACTTTAAAACTTTATATTTATTTAAACTGCACTTTATCACAATTCCCCGAAGGATCTCTCCCGGTGACATTACTCATTCACTAAGTTTCATCACATGGTCGCTCTGCGATAGTTATGTCCCTTAACAGTTGCACAATTTGTTTTTCAAAGAAACACTGAAAAGAAAATTAACCGAAGTCCTCTTCCAATATCACTGTTGACCGTGTGTTGTCCCAGATTATATAAATATTGAAGTTTTCCAAAATTATCACAATGCCTTTGTTAAAAAGTTCCAATGAGTCCCTGTGTAATGCAATGATAAGCAATGGAATACGGTTCAGTGGCTAAAACTGTTCTGCTGCTTGTGTCTTTGGCAAGTAGTAATTTACATTCAGACTGACTCCACTTCATGATGTGCAGCCAAATGCTTTCTCTGTAATGCCTTTGTTATCCATTATTGTTAGCGTTGCCCATTTTGCCTGAGTTTGCACTGAATATTTTTGTTCACCCTGTATCCATGTCTCCCTGGTGTCTAAATCTCTTTTATCTCTGTGTCACAAATCCATCTACCTTATGACAGTGACGTTGTCCATTTAAAAAAAAAACATAACTTACTCTTTCCCACAATTTTCTGTCACAAATCTTTTCGCTGATGTACAATTTTAGTTAAACTCTGTCCCATCCGGTACCTTTCTGCTTGTCTTCAGCCTCATCCCCATGCTGTTCCATTGCTTCACCTTTTCTCTTTGGATTTGGAAAGTGCCTTTCACCTGGACCCTGTCGCTGCATCATCTCTGTCAGTTTAAAGCCCTGTCCATAAACCTACCGACATGATCGGCCAGGACCCTGGTCCCAGCACGGTTCCAGTGGGACCATCCTAATGGATTATTTATTAAATCAGGTATGGGATGTGGGTGTCTCTGGCTGACCAGCCTTTCCTGCCCAGTCCTAGCTGCCCTTGAACTGAGTAACTTGCTTGGCCTTTGAAGAGGGTAATTGGGAGGCAAATACTTTGCTGTGGCTATGTCGTGCAGACCACGTGAGGATGAGCATATGTCCTTCTCTGAATGACATAGCAGCCTGGGATAC
>NW_025210851.1:20295-20915 GCF_004010195.1 Chiloscyllium plagiosum
ATGTATGTACCTGTCAGGCAGGAAAGAAATGGTCGTGTGAGGGAACCTTGGTTGATGAGGGAGGTTGAATGTCTTGTAAAGAGGAAGAAGGAGGCTTACATAAGGTTGAGGAAACAAGATTCAGACAGAGCATTGGAGGGATACAGAATAGCCAGAAGGAAGCTGAAGAAAGGGATTAGGAGAGCTAAGAGTGGACATGAAAAATCTTTGGCGGGTAGGATCAAGGATAACCCCAAGCTATTTTATGCGTATGTGAGAAACATGAGAATGATGAGAACGAGGGTAGGTCCGATCAAGGACAGTAGTGGGAAACTGTGTATTGAGTAGGAAGAGATAGGAGAGGTCTTGAATGAGTACTTTTCTTCAGTATTTACAAATGAGAGGGACCGTATTGTTGAAGAGGAGAGTGTAAAACAGACTGGAAAGCAAGAAGAGATACTTGTTAGGAAGGAAGATGTGTTGGGGGGCATTTTGAAAAACTTGAGAATAGACAAGTCCCCCAGGCCTGACGGGATATATCCTAGGATTATGTGGGAAGCAAGAGAGGAAATTGCAGTACCGTTGGCAATGATCTTTTCGTCTTCACAGTCAACGGGGGTGGTACCAGGGGGCTGGAGAGT
>NW_025210852.1:0-5791 GCF_004010195.1 Chiloscyllium plagiosum
TGTGTTGTGCTGACTAGACTCCTTATCATAGGAGACAATCAGGAGGCTGGAAGGACACAGCAAGCCAGGCAGCATCTGCAGGTGGGGAAATCAACATTTCAGGTATAATCGTTCTTCAGGACTGGGGTTGGGGCTAGAGTGAGCTGAGGGTAAAGAGATAAGGGAGTGTTTGGGGTGGGGAGATCAGCGGATGGTGAGATAGGGATAGGTAGACACAAGTGGTGGATGCAACCTGGCTGGTCAATGACAGGATGAATCCAGGTGGTAGTTGGAAGGCAAGGTCATTAGGTGGAATGGAAGGGAGGTGCTGGAAAGGGAGTAGGGACATGGTTGGGGAGGTTATTTCAATTTGGAGAACTCATTGTTGGATCCTCCAGGCTGCCCAGTCAGAAAGTAAAGTGTTGTTCCTCCAATTTGTGGTCTGACGCTCCATGGCAATAGAGGAGGACAGGGATGGTTATGTCGGAAAGGGAGTGGGAAAGGGAATTAAAATGGGAACTAACTTGGAAGTCAGGTCGGCCTCTTTGGGCCTGGCCGTAATACTTGGTGAAGTGTGCCCTTAGTTTATGTTTGGTCTCCCCGATGTAGAGAAGACCACATCGGGAATATCTGATGCAGTAACCTAGTTTGGAAGAGAGGTAGGTGAAACGCTTTCTGTTCTGGAAGGACTGTTCGGGGCCTTGCATGCAGGGTGAGGGAGGTAGGGTGCCAGCAAGTGATGCATCTTTTCCAGTCACGGGAAAAGTTACCTCGGGGCGATCACAGTGATTGCTGGGGAGTGTGGCACGATATGTGAAGGGAACGGTTTTTGTGGAAGGTGTGCCAGATAGTGGGATCCAATCTAGTTTACTACATCTGGTGTTCCCAATGTGGACTTCCCTACATCGGCAATTCTCCCAATCCCTTTCTGACTTGTCCATCCTTGGCTTCCTCCCTTGCCACAATGAACCAAATCACAAATTGGAGGAAAAGTATCTCAAATTCCCCTGAGCAGCCTACAACCCAGAGAACTCAACACTGAGTTCCCCAATTTCAAATAACCTCCCTTCTAATCCCCCGATTCCCTTGCCAGCCACTTACCTCCCTTTTATTCTTCTGATCAACTCTACTTTCAGCTACCAACTGATTCAGTCCTCCCATTGCCAACCCGATGATACCCTCTACCTGTGTTTACCTATCCCCATCTCGCCACTCTGCCTCCTCTTCCCACACACCGCCCTTTTATCTGTCGGCGTCCTTACCCCAACCCCAGTCCTGAAGAAGTGTTACGCCCAGAGCATTGACTTCTCTACCTCCTGATACTGCCTGGCTTGTTGTGTTCTTCCAGCCTCCTGCGCACCTACTTTGGATTCCAACATCTGCATTTTTTAAAAAAAAAATCTTCTTGTGTAATCAGCTGGACAGGGAATGGGTTGTGCCTTTTCTTATCCAATAGTTTTGATGGGCTGAATGGATTTCTTATATTACTGTGTAACCAGCATGACTTGCTGAATGAGTACTTTTTTTTACATTGGAAATGTATAGTGTCCATCAGCAATTTTATATTCATGTTACCTTTACATTAACAGCACAAGCTTGAATGTTACCCAGATCTTATATTTTAGTACCTGAGGAGGTGACATGGTATACTCTTCACAGAACATCCCCATCTCTCATTGTATGTTGGAGGAAAAGATATTGATGAACCAGCTGAAGATGTTTGTGCCGAGGAAGCTACCCTGACGATTGCCCACAGAGATATTCAGGGACTGAGAGGATTGATCTCCACCAGCTACATTGTGTTCTGAATAACCCAAACAGTGGGGAGTTTACACCATTGCCATTAAGTTCAATCTTGTTCAGACTCCTTGACACTTGCTCAGTCAAATCCTGTCAGGGCCAATCACTCTATCACTGTGTTCGTAGCTTTTGTTCATGTCAATAGACCAAGGTAAATGTGTGGGGAGTGTTTCCTACTCTCAGAGGGTAATAACTGTTGGGCTACATCACTGAAATGTTTGTGGGCACGGGTTGTGTTAATGGATTTTGACACATCAGAGAGTTGAGGGCTGCAAAGAATTGGGCATGAAAAGAGAAATTGCGGCCGGGAGCAGATCACGCCTGACCTTACTGAAGGGGAGGGTAGACTGAAGGAACTAAATAGCCTCCTGTTATTCCAGTATACCTGATAGTCCAGTCACTTTGTGGTCTCTTCATTTTCATGTGGTTACTGACATTAAGGAGCTGAATAAACTGATACTGTTGCTGCATAATCTAAACTAGGTCTAGTTCTATCGACTCGAGGGGCTGATTGGCCTCTTACTATAACCGTATATCATGCTCCAGGGGCTGAACTGTCTCGATCTTTCAGGTGTAACTGAAATCCATATGGACTAAATCTACCGCCCAGGAGAAAGGGAGAATTGCAGTCACCTATTCCCATCTCGCCACTCTGCCTCCTCTTCCCACACACCGGCCTTTTATCTGTCAACGTCCTTACCCCAACCCCAGTCCTGAAGAAGTGTTACGCCCAGAGAATTGACTTCTCTACCTCCTGATACTGCCTGGCTTGTTGTGTTCTTCCAGCCTCCTGCGCACCTACTTTGGATTCCAACATCTGCATTTTTTTTTAAAAATGTCTTCTTGTGTAATCAGCAGGAGAGTGAATGGCTTGTGCCTTTTCTTATCCAATAGTTTTGATGGACTGAATGGATTTCTTATATTACTGTGTAACCAGCATGACTTGCTGAATGAGCACTTTTGTTTACATTGGAAATGTATAGTGTCCATCAGCAATTTTATATTAATGTTACCTTTACATTAACAGCACAAGCTTGAATGTTACCCAGATTTTATATTTTAGTACCTGAGGAGGTGAAATGGTATACTCTTCACAGAACATCCCCATCTCTCATTGTATGATGGATGGAAAGATATTGATGAACAAGCTGAAGATGTTTGTGCCGAGGAAGCTACCCTGACGATTGCCCACAGAGATATTCAGGGACTGAGAGGATTGATCTCCACCAGCTACATTGTGTTCTGAATAACCCAAACAGTGGGGAGTTTACACCATTGCCATTAAGTTCAATCTTGTTCAGACTCCTTGATACTTGCTCAGTCAAATCCTGTCAGGGCCAATCACTCTATCACTGTGTTCGTAGCTTTTGTTCATGTCAATAGACCAAGGTAAATGTGTGGGGAGTGTTTCCTACTCTCAGAGGGTAATAACTGTTGGGCTACATCACTGAAATGTTTGTGGGCACGGGTTGTGTTAATGGATTTTGACACATCAGAGAGTTGAGGGCTGCAAAGAATTGGGCATGAAAAGAGAAATTGCGGCCGGGAGCAGATCACGCCTGATCTTACTGAAGGGGAGGGTAGACTGAAGGAACTAAATAGCCTCCTGTTATTCCAGTATACCTGATAGTCCAGTCACTTTGTGGTCTCTTCCATTTCATGTGGTTACTGACATTAAGGAGCTGAATAAACTGATACTGTTGCTGCATAATCTAAACTAGGTCTAGTTCTATCGACTCGAGGGGCTGATTGGCCTCTTACTGTAACCGTATATCATGCTCCAGGGGCTGAAAAGTCGCGATCTTTCAGGTGTAACTGAAATCCATATAGACTAAATCTACCACCCAGGAGAAAGTGAGAATTGCAGATGCTGGAGGTCAGAGTTGAAAAGTGTGACACTGGAAAAGCACAGCAGGTAATGCAGCTGCCGAGAAGCAGAAAAATTTATGTTTTGGACATTCCTGATGTAGGATTTATGCCCGAACCGTCGATTCTCCTGCCCCTCGAATGCTGCTTTTCCAGCACCACACATTTCAACATCTACCGGCCCGCCCTAGTAAACTTTCCTGGTCCCGTTATCAAATAAGTTTGACAAATTCATCAGGCGTGAAGATCCACTCACAAAGCCATGCTTATGATTCTTAATCAAACCCTGTTTTCGAAATTCATGTGCATCTTATCCCTCAGAATCTTCTCAAGTAACATACCTACCACAGAGGTTAAACCGACTAGTCTGTAGTTCCCAAGTTTTTTTGTTTCAGTCCTACTTGAAGAAGGATACAACGTTTGCTATCCTCCAATCTTCTGGGACTTCACCTGTGGTTAATGATGATCAAAATTATCAGCCAGGGCCCCCGACTAGTCCGTAGTTCCCAAGTTTTTTTTGTTTCAGTCCTACTTGAAGAAGGATACAACGTTTGCTATCCTCCAATCTTCTGGGACTTCACCTGTGGTTAATGATGATCAAAATTATCAGCCAAGGCCCCACAAATTCTCCTCCAGCCGTTTGCAGTGTTCTTGGGTATATCTGGTAATGAGATTTATCCACCTTCAAACATTCCAATATGACAGATACCTTCTTTACTGTGATATGGATTGTCACTAAGATATCGCCACTAACTCCCCCAAGTTCCCAAATCCTCATGATTTTCTCTACGGTAAACACAGAAGAGAAATATTCGTTGAGGACTTAACCAATCTCTTATGGTTCCACACATACATGTCCACTTTGGTCTTTGAGGGGTCTTATTCTCTCTCTCTTGTTATTGTTTTTCCTTTAATAAACTTAAAGTACTCCTTTGGATTCACCCTGATCTCCTCAGCCAAGGCTCTTTCGTGTCGACATTTCGCCCTCTTGATTTCCTTCTTCAGTAAACTCCTGTATCCCCTATATACTTCCAGTGATTCCCTTGATCCCAGCTGCCTATATCTGAGCCATGCGTCCTTTTTTTCTGACCAAATCCTCAATATCTCTTATCATCTCGGGTTACTCATTCCTGTAAACTTTCCTTTCAACCTCACAGGAACATATAGACTTTGACCCCTTGCTATCTCACTTTAAAGGCCTTTCACTTGCCAGTGGTCCCTTTGCCTGGAAACAAACTACTCCAATCAACCACTGCAAGCTCCTATCTAACTTCATCAAATTTCGTCTTGCCCCAATTTAAACTTGAAACTGTGGTCCAGTTCTGTCTATCTCCATAACTCTGTTATAATTAATAGAACTATGGTCATTGGTCCCAAAGTAATCCCCCACTATCACCTCTGTCACCTATCCTGCCCTATTTCCTAAGAGTGGGTAGAAATGTGCCACTTTCTAATTAGGAGCCTGTATATACTGCTTGAGGAAACTTTCTTGGCGCACTTAACGAATTCCACCTCATCAAATCCCTTAATTCTCTGCTAGTCCCAGTATATTTAATAAAAATTAAAATCACCTAATCGGACAACCCTATTGTTCCTGCAAGTCTCCCCCGTCTCCCTGCATATTTGTTCCTCTAATTCCCATTGACTATTTGGCGGCCTATAGTCTAAGCCCAATAACGTCACAATCTAATTCTTTTTTCTGAGCTCTACCAACAAAGCCTGACCGTTTGATCCATCAGTTACTTTACCTCTGATTACTGCTGTGATGCTCTCCTAAATTAGAAAAACAACTCCCCCTCCCCTCTTTCCACCATCTCTTCCCTCCATAAAACACCTATACCATGGCACATTACGCTGCCAGTCCTGTGCCTCACTTAGCCATGATTTTGCATGGCTATAACATCCCAGTCCCACGTACCTATCCATGCCTGAGTTCATCAGCCTTAGTTGTCAGTCATCTTGCATTGGAATGAATGCAACTTAATTCAAAAGGTATTCCTTTCTCTCTGCCACGTTCCAGCCTGACCTGTCTTTTCACTTTACTATTTTTGATTACTGTATCTCCTTCCAGTCTCGCCCTTGCCTCCCTGCTCTTGAGGATGCCACCCCCTGCCAATCTTGTTTAAACCCTCCCTTGTAGCACTAC
>NW_025210852.1:8096-20915 GCF_004010195.1 Chiloscyllium plagiosum
GCACCCGGAGGAGACACGGGTAGAATGTGCAAACTCCACACAGTCAGTCGCCTGAGTTGGGAATTGAATCCCGGTCACTGTGCCACCGTGCCACTCGTCTTTGACCAGATCCGGTCTTATTTTTACTAAAATCTGCCTCCACAATCCAAAATCCTTTTATTTTTCGGATCTTCTTTTTTTTTAGTCTTTGCCTTAACAAACTTAAAATGCATCATGTCATGATCACTGGTCCTAGAATGCTCTCGCATTTCCTTCCTGGAACACCTAACTGGCTTTATTCCTCACAAATGTGGCCCCAGAATTTCACCGTCCCTTGTTGTATCTTCCACGCGTTAATGTAAGAAGCTTTCTGGAATAAATTTGAAGGCATCTGTCCACTCTTCAAAAGTTAACACTGTGCTAATAAATGTTGGGAATTGAAATGCCTGAATATAATTATCCTATTATTTGTTTTTACATAACTCAGTGAAATGGTTATATATCTACTACTGTGTTTGCTTTTATCTGGGGTTCTACAATACATCCCAGCACCGTGTATGCCATGTTTTGATGCTCACCTCTGCCCACAAAGCCTCATTTGAATACCCTTCCAAGATATTATCCTTCCTTTCTGCAGTAACTAGCTTCATAAATAATACCTCAACACCACCTACTCTTTTATACCCTCTCCTGTCCTGCCTTTATTTCCTGTACCACAGAATAATTGAACATAGATCATTCTAGCACAGTACAGGTCCTTCAACCCTCGAAGTTGCGCCGACTTGTGGAACCAATCTGAAGCCTACCTAATCTACATTATTCCATTTTCATTCATATGTTTATGCAATGACCATTTAAATGCACTTAAAGTTGGCGAGTCTACTTATTTTGCAGATAGGGCTTTCCACGTCCCCACTACTCGCTGAGTTAAGAAACTACCTCTGTCATCTGTCCAATAGCTATCAGCCCTCAATTTCTTTGGTAAATATATTTATTGTCAATTTTTTTTAACTTTACAAATATATAAAATTACTGAAAAATACAACCAATAACAAATATCAACATAATAAAAAGAAAAAAAAACACAAATTACAATAATATTGTCTCCTAACTATTAACCTATCCTCTAATACAAAACATATCCTAACAATATTCGTAGCAACACCTAAAAGAGAAGAAGGAAAACCAAAAATAAAACAAAAGAAAACCCCACAAAATACAGAACAGCTACGGTCGGCGCAGAGCTCCCAAACAAAAGAATGGGAGAATTGTATATAAATCCGTATTAACTCAGGAGACCCCCTCCAGGACCCAGGGTTTGTCATATCTAATCATCCTGGTTCAACAAATATCCTAGTTAAGACAACTGACAAATCTGTTTACAAATAACTCAAGTAGGGCTGCCATGTGTTATAAAAATGGTCTGTTGTGTGGCGTACCATGTTTGTGAAAAGGTCCATGGAAATGTGTTCCATAATTAATTTCTGCCATGTAGGCAAGCCTGGCGGGTTCTTAGACAACCAATTCATCAGAATATTCTTCCGTGCACAGTTTGCAATAATATTAAATATTTTTTCCCATGCCCGTCTAAAGATGGTAAATTCAGGAGACCTAAGAGGAGAGATATCGTGTCTACTTTGAATTCAGTCCTCAATATCCGCCCTATCTCTCCCGCCACAGCGCTCCAGTAAACACGGAGCCTGTTGCATGTCCAGAAGCAATAGATAAGAGTACCTAAACTTATTTTACATTTGAAGCACACTGAAGATGCCCCTTTTTAAAACTTTGCCAGGTGGTCTGGTGCCATATGAATCCTGTGCAGAACTTTTAACTGCGTAGCACATATCCTCTTACAGATTGAGATCTTTCAAGTATTCTCCCATATGTTCTCCCATGCTTCAGAAGAGATCTCCTCTACTAGCCCTTCCTCCCAAATCTCACAGAACCTGTTAACATCCTATCAGGCCTTGCCACTCAGCAGGCGATAGAGGGCATTGACCGAAAGGGTGCCTCTGGAATATAGCAACAAACTCTCTGCATCAGGCTTATAGGACTTAGTGAAAAGCGTAGTCTTCTTCTGGATGAAATCCCGAACCTGAAAAAAAAACGGAAAAGGCCTCTGCTGGGTAACCCGTATTTGCAGCTCAGTTGCTCAAAAGACATCATACCCCCACACGCCCCCCCAACAAGTCTCACAAACTAGAAACTCCTGTGGGTGCCCATTGTTTGAAACCTGAGTCCTTTACCCCTGGTCAGAACTCTGACATGCCAACTATAGGTGTAAGTAGCAAAGTCTTGGATAAACGACCGTCACTCTGACGCATCGTCCTCCAAACCGTGACTATACAAATGAAAATGGGGTTCTGACAGTGATCCAAAACTATCCTCATCTTATCCATGAACAACGGTTAATAAGAGGGCACTTTGCTTGAGTGGCCTCAGTATTCCGCCATATTGAGTTTGGATCGTTACACACCCACCCACAGACAAAGAACAGCAGGGAACTCAATTGATACCTTCTGATGTCTGAGAAATCAACTCCTCACCCTCCTAGAAGCAACTGCAATTTAGTAAGTTTGATGAGAGGCCGCCCAGGATGCCAGACAAAGGAATCAAACCACTTCATAAGCTTCCACAGTGTTGTCGTGGGAAACATTAGGGGGAGCATACGCATGGGATAACACAAATGAGGAAGATGAATCTTCGTAATTAGAGTTATTAGGCCCAGTCATAAAATTGAAGAGCCTCCCATCTCTGGAGATCTCACATAATATTGTCGAACAAGTGAGTAAAGTTAGCCCAAAATAACAGATCAAACTTGGGGGTAATAAAACTGCCTAGGTATCAGAACCTGCCTGTGACTACTTAAAAGGGATCATAGGGCCACCTACAACTTCTGGAACATCCTTAAGGTTCCCCAAAGGCATAGCCTCCGATTTTGCAAAGTTACTCTTATATCCTGAAATAGCTCCAAATGAATTGATACGTTGTATGAAATGGGTTGCAGAGGTCATCGGGTTTGATAACAACAGAAGGACATCATCAGCGTACAGTGTAATCTTGTGTGCCCTCAATCCCACTTCCGGAGCGGTTATGTGGACGTTCTGATGAATGGCCTCTGCCAGCGGCTCGATCACCAATGTAAACAACAATGGTGAGAGGGGACAGTCTTGCCGACTACCCTGACCAATCGTAAAAATCCCAAACTTCACCCCATTGGTGATGACCGCAGTCAGAGGGTGGTGATATAAAACCTCCACCTACCTAGCAAAGACACTACCCAACCGGAACTGTTCTCAGACATAAAAATATACGGCCATTCCACACAGTCAAATGCTTTCTCAGCTTCTAAGGAAATCACCAACCCCTGAATCGATCGTTTCTGACAAACTTGGATCATATTCCACAGCCTTATAATATTATTAGAGGCCCTATGCCCCCTCATAAACCCTGTCTGATCCTCTTTCCCACTTTGAAGCTGCCTAGCTGCCTCCTGTATTTCCTAAAATGTCAAGGGGGCATTAAGGAGAGAGGCCTGTTTCAAGGCAACCCCTGGGAGTTCCATGTTCTTAAAAAAGGTACCCATTTTAGCCCTCCTGTCTTCGCAGCCTTTAGACCAATGCAATTCAGAGAAAAAGCTCCAAAAAGCCTCATTAATCTTTTTAGCATCGTATGTATGAACCATGGTGCTGTCTCTGATTGCAGTAATGGATTAGGGAGCACACCTTTTCCTAGTCAGGAATACTAAATACTTCCCTGGCCTATTCCCATATTCGAACAGCCTTTGTCTAGCAAAAGCAAGTTCTTGATTTGCATTTTGTGTCAGTATTGAATTCAAGGAAGCCCGAAGGGTCATGATCCGCTGTAGGTTAATCACCGAAGGCCGTGCAAAATGTGCTGCCTCCACGGCTTTCAACCATGTCTGAAGTAGGCACTGCTGTTCCTCCTTCTGTCGTTCCCAGCTAGCTGACTAGGAAATAGCTAATTCTCCAGCAAAGGCCTTAGCAGTCTCCCATAGCATGGACAGACTACTAGCCTTGCCTGAGTTGATAGTCAAGAATTGTTGTAACTCCTTCAAAAAGTATTCCACTAATTTGGAATCCTTAAGGAGAAAAGGGTCCAAACGCTGTGCTGCAAACCGAGCTCTTCACTCTTGGCCTTTACCTCCAAATATACTGCTGCATGATCAGAGATAGCAATATCCCAATTTTACAACACATAATCGAATCCAGAAGGGCCAAGGGAGCCAGAAAGAGGTCAATCCTCATGTGATATTTATGTGGGTTTGACAAAAAAGGTGAAGTACCTGCCGGAAGGGTGAAGGCGTCTCCAAATATCCACCAGCCCCAACTCCTCGCATAAGTCAACCACGTGCTTGACTCGTGAGGAAATAATTGGGGGACCACAAGGCATCCTATCCACTGTCAGATCCAAAAGACAATTAAAATCCCCCCCTATAATAATGTAGTGTGATCCAAAAGCAATCAACTTAGAGAAAGCACTAATCAAAAGTTTGAGGGGATGCACCGGAGGTCAGTAGACGTTTAAAATGCCATGTTCTCCCCCCCTCCCCATGTATCAGGGCTGTAAGTATCACAAAACGTCCCTGCTCATCTTTCACCTGCTCTAATAATGTTAACGGAAGATTTTTCTAGATTACTACAACTACTCCCCTACTTTTAGTAGGAAAGATGAAAAGAACACCCAGCCATTACCCCTCTGTTGTAATTTCAGGTGTTCTCAATCATCAAGATGGGTTTCCTGCAACAAAGTGATATCAACCCTTTCCTTCTTAAGGCTAGAAAGCACTTTTTACCTTTTAAGAGGCGAATGACATCCCTTAATGTTCCAGGTGCACCATTCAATAAGACACTTAGTCATATCCCCTTTCAGACACCCTTGAACCCCAAAGAGGGAGAAACCTGCTTACAAGTACCGAACACAAGTATATAAAGACTCATAGAATCAAAAAACTATAGATACAACAAGTACTCTATCGTAGCTATAAACAATTATTACGACCAAAAAACTACAAAGAAAACCAACTATAGAACCTAGAATGGAGGGTTCTTGCCCTGTCCATAGGGGGTACTCACCCTACCCATCCCGTCCTTCACAGATCCTTCAAAGCCGGACTGTTCCCCAGCCTGAGGCCAGAAAAAAACACAAGGAGAGTATCTTTAAATCCACAGAAAAAAAGACAAAGTCTGGATGAGCACTCTACCATCTCTGGCTTCCTGTCACCCCTACTTGTGACTAAAAGAGAAACAGAACAAACAAAAAAGGGGGGAGAGACCACAAAATTTCCCATCAGAAAATCCAGTTATTAAAAAAAAGGAACAACTTATTCCAAAGTCTCTCCCCCACCCCACCCCCTTTCCAAAAAGGAAAGTATTAGGGAGAAAGAAAGGAATAAAAAACAGAAAGGGAAAACATGGTAAAGATAGAAAAGCGAACAAACAATAACCGTATTCCTCTGGCCAATCCGTCTATATTAAAGTGTCCACAAAGTTTTTAGCCTTATCTCCTGAGTCAAATGTATAAGCTGAGTCCTTGTGGCTTAAACGAAGCACTGCGGGGTATCTTATGGAGTACTGGATGCCCAAGTACCTCAGCCTCTTTTTAACTTCATCGAAGGACTTCCTCTTTTGAACTACAGCTGCAGAGAAATCCTGAAGAAAACATGACTTTTGACCCCCTTGTACGCCAGTGTCTGCGCATCTTTTCCCAGGGATCTGGAAGCTTCTATGACTTTTTGCTTGTCCTTATAAGAGTGAAAGTGCACTAGGTCTGAGCGGGGGCGCTGCACCGGCCCTGACCTGTGCACTGTAACCCGATACACCCTTTTAATCTGCAACCTTCTGGACTAGATGTGAAGGCCCAAAAGCTTTTAAAGAAGCTGACTAGCTGCTTACCTTCCTCACCTTCAGGGAGCCCAACAATTCAGAGATTTATCCTCGGACCTCGGTTTTCGAGGTCGTTGATAAGGTTTCATAAGGCCCACACGTCTCGCTCCAGCACCTGGAACGAATGGATGAGGATTCCATTGCAGCTTCCAAGGCCTTAGTTTGACCCTCCACCTCCTCCAACCTCTCCCCGAGGCCCTGTATCTCTTGCTCGTGCTTCTGCAGCATGGATGCGATGGGTTGGACCTGGGCACGAATCTCCCTACGGATTTCCGCAATCGCAGGCCCAACTTTCAAGGTAAGTCTCTCCATCGCCGCAGCCGATTCCTGTGAGTCTGTCAGGTCCCCGGGTGGATCAGGAGAGGCTGCTGATGCTGCAGTCTCTGGTGTTGTAGGTGCTGCAGGGGAGTTTCCTCCCTGCTGCTGTTTGTTCGCTCCTTTTTCCCTTTCGCATCCTTCCACTCCCAAATATTAACAAATATATGTTCTGTAAGGTTTTAAACTAATAATTCCACCTCATAAGTTGGCCAGGGATGGCACGAAACACCGGTAGGGTTGCCACAGCAGTTCTACAGAATCACCGCCATCTTGCCGAGTCTATCACCCCTCAATTTAAAGCTCAAATCATGTATTGATTTGCCAGTACTGACCTCACCAAAAAATGTCATACCTCCATATGTCCACTCATTCCCCTATTATATCTGTCTGTCCGATAAATCTCTCAGTATTCAAGTGGAGAACATCCAGTCTGGAATATATCACCTGGATTTCTATACCTTGGAGCTCTTCAGTTATTCACTGTTTATTATCAGGATACCCAATGCATGAACCAAAACTGTAATGCTGGGACTGAATGAATATTTGTTGAAGTATATATATATTTTTAAAAATCTATTCATGAAATGCAACTTTTCAGAACTGAGCAATACCTCCACATGCTGAGAACTTCTCGTGATTATTTCCCCACTCAGAGGGAACAGCCCTCAGTAACGGAGAAAGTGAGGACTGCAGATGCTGGAAAATCAGAATAAAATAGTGATATGCTGGAAAAGCACTGTAGATCAGGCAGCATCCATAAAACAGGAGAATCAATGTTTCTGGAAAAGCCCTTCATCAGGAATGCTTTTATGCCTTCCGTTTCCTTTACCATTCTATATTGACAGGATATTAGGAACCGTACTTGGTCAGAAAGGCGGCACTGTGTGTAGCACTGCAATGTAAGGTAGTCAATCAGTTGGTTGAACAGTGCATTTTGAAGTAAACAAGTTGAGATGAAGTAGACTGTTACAAAACGTTTGTGGATTCTCATAAATTGGTGAAGCGTGAGGGAGTGAGATGTGTGAGATGTAGAAGCTGAGGAGGGGCGTTCGGTCAAGACTTCCAGTTATGGTATATACTGTTGTCAAGACTGAATACCAGGTCAGTATGTGTGCGGTGACTGGTGCCAGACAAATTCCTCCAAGTTCAGTTATTAAAGTGATTTCTGATTTGCTGTTTGCTAGTTTTCTTCAGACACATTCATTGGGTGACCCATGCATTAATCTCTGGCCATACACACAGATGTATACTTTTATTTTGGTCCTGGTAATGTGAAGGTGATAATTATTGGTTATTGTTTTAGAGGGCTTACTGTGAGATACAATGTGCTGCAGAAGACTTTCAAACTGTGAACGTTTTCGCTCAGTGTCTGGTCCAGGGTACAGATGTGTGGTGTCTAGGTGGTAGTGGGGGGATGGGTGGGCAGGCCAGTTGTCATCACCAGAAGCACCTTGTGCGGTGTGACTCTGATACGAATTTGTAAGACATGGTTGCTTGTCAGCCATTAGTATCAAATTTGGACAGCATCTGCACCGACACTGAGATTGGTGATATTCTGTTGGCTAGTTCCCTCTACCAAATGTGGACTCCAAATGATTCGTTGTGAAGGAATGTTTGAATGACTGCCCTCACCCAGGCTGAAAGGTCTCTGGACACATTTAGGGGCAGACAAGAGTCTCACTCAGTATCCCAGGCAGTGTGTGTTCTCTCTCTCTTTCTCTCTGTTTGTGTATGTGTCTGTGAGAGAGAGAGAGAGAGAGAGAGAGAGAGAGAATGTATGAAAAATGGAGAACAGCCATAATGGGGTCAGGCTGTGCAGTTATGGAATTGAATATTAACTCCTACAGACTGTAACGTACCAAAGAGTAAAGTGAGGCGTTCGTCGAGCTTGGGTTGTACTTCATTGGAACATTGCAGCAGCCCAGGCCTGAAATGCTAGCAAGAGAGTAAGGTGTGTTATTATAATGGGAAGCAATGAGAGGGTCAGGGTTATTCCTAAAAAGCAGAATGGTGGTGTTCTTCAAAGCAGTCTCTCTTTGGTCTTCCCAGGGTAAAACATTATCAGCAGAAATGACTGTAGACCGGATTGAAAAGGTACAAGCGAATTGCTGCTTCACCCGGAAGTTGTGATTGGGGCCTTGGACAGTGAAGAGGGAAGAGGTGAATGGGCAAGTGTTGCAGCTTCTGCAATTGCATGGATGGTCCCATGGGGGAGAGGGGAAGTGTTCTGAATGATGGAGGGTATCACAGAGGGAGTGGTCCCTGTGAAATACGGACAGTGGGCGGGAAGGGAGGATGTGTTTGATGGTGCTGTCCTGCTCGAGGTGGTGGAAACGGCAGAGGATGATTCTGTGAATGTGGATTCTAGTGCAGTAGGAAGTGAGGACAAGGGGAGATCTATCATTGTTCTGGGAAGGAGGGGACGGAGTGAGGGCAGGAGTGAGGGAGATGGGACAGTCACAGCTGAAGGCCATACCCACCAGAGTTTGGACGTTTCTGGTTTGAAGGTAAAGGAGATCACGTCAGAGGCTGCCCACTGGAATGTGGCATCATCAACAAGAAACTACTGAGATGGAGAAACTGGGAGAATGGCGTCAGCCACCACAGATCATGTGTTCAGCCACATGCAGTCGTCCCCTCTGAAAAGAAACAGACATCTAATTTGAGGATTTCTGTATCACATCTGGTCTGTAGTGGGATGTGAAAATAAACCCACAGGAAGGTCAGTGAGTACAGGTGAGCAGACATTCAGGCAGATATCCCACAACGCTCAGTAATTATTGTTTCTGTTCAAGTAGAAGGACTCGATAAGAAGTGAACCACCCATAGTTGACAAAAGCTTTCACGGAAACTATTCAATAGCAAATTGATAAGCATTACTGTAGGGGCAGATTTATAATGTTTATCCCATGGGAGCATAAGCAGATGTTGGGCAAGATTTCAGCTGTGCTTCCTGAATTAACCCCAGAAACCCCTGCCATTGCTGCTCCATTTTCTTCCCTTCTCCTCTCCCCTTTCTGATTCCATGTTCTCCCTCTCCAATTACAGAGAACATTCTCTCACATTATGGTCCCTACCCGCTTTACTTGAAGCTCTTTGACCAAGTCTACCTTCCCTGCACTAGCATCAAGCTGCGTTTTGTGCTGCCACTTTGCCTCTGGTCTCAATGTGGCTCAGCCTCTCCATTCATGCTATTTTACACCTCCCACTCACATCTATTTCCGGAAAGTATCCTTCTTGGAGTAAACCTTATTGAAAACATCTGTCCCTCTTTGCACTGAATTCACACTTTGATCCAAATTTCAAAAAGTACACTCAGCCTTCACCTCACTCTGCAAAAGGCAACTGCACGCTGACCGGTCTCCTTCTTATATTGAGAGGAAAGTGAGGTCTGCAGATGCTGGAGATCAGAGCTGAAAATGTGTTGCTGGAGAAGCGCAGCAGGTCAGGCAGCATCCAGGGAACAGGAGAATCGACGTTTTGGGCCCTTCTTATTTTCAGCTCCTTCTTATATTTATCAGGCCAGAGATGCTTTTTCACTGTGGAGATCATCAGCCCCTTTAGACAAAGGAATTCAGGTGTTTGACCTCTTATTGGTACTCGTTAGGGTTTCATGCTACCTTAGTATTGTAATATGGAGAAAACCAAATCCAGTATAAAGTTTGGGCTGAGTGTTGTTTACCTGTCATTTTTAATATTGTTTCAAATTTGCAGCGCTTACCTTTAAATGTTTATTCTTAAAGTTAGTATCAGACAGCGTGTGGGAGGTTAAGCGGTGACATTCTGGAAGTTTATCACATCTTGTCGGCATGCGTCAGGTGAACACCCAAGGGCTTTTCCACAGGACAGGAGAGTTAAAATATAGAGGGCGGAGCTTTAAGGTGAAAGGGGGAAGATTTGAAAGAGATGAAGTGGCAACGTTTTCACACAGAGGGTGATGTGTGCATGGAATGTGCTGCCAGAGGAAGAGTGATGTGTGCATGGAATGTGCTGCCAGAGGAAGAGTGCTAGATGTAAGTACAGCTACAACATTCAAAGGGCATTTGGATAAACATATGAAAGGGAAACTCTGAGAGGCATATGGGCCAAATGCAAGCAGATGGGACTAGTGTACGTTGGAAATCTTGGGCAGAATGGACAAGTTGTATCAAAGGGTCTGATTGTGCGTGATATGACTGTATCAATCTAGAAAGTGAGGAAAAGGGAATAAAAGATATGATGTAATCAAATTGGCAAGAAATATAAAAACAAGCAGCACGAGCTTTTCCGAGTACATAAAAAAAGTTCGAGGTAAGTGTGTGTGACCTTCAGTAGAAAGTAAGTCATTAAAGTACATTGAGGATATTTGGAGGGTGTGACTGAGGAATTGGTGAGGGAACAGACAGAAAATTTACTCCCATGTTTTACATTATTCCTCACAGAAGAAGGCACTGGAAGTATTTCAATGACATAAAGAAAATGGTAATAGACGGGAAGTTCTTGAACCGTCTCGAACAAAAGGGGCACTTTTTTCTCACAATCCGATAAGAATATTGATGACAGGTCAGCAGAAATTCTAAATGAGTATTAAAAGAAATGTTCACAGTCTTGGGATCATTGCGCCCTCTCTATCAGATGTTTGGTAATGTAAGCAGTAAGTAAAGTAGCTTTAATGGGTTGTCATCAGGTTTAGGTACACATGGTTCCAACCGTGGCATGTTCACCCATTCTTATCACTGAACCATAGATCGGCTTCATGGTAATGGTAGACTGAGAGATTATTCGTGGGAAACGGTTACAGATTGTGGTTGATTATAATTCTGCTGCTGCTGCTATGATTTGAAGCATCACACAAATGCCCAGATTGAGCTGCAATATCTGCAATAAAATACTGGTGCCTGTCCTCAATTTACACCGGAACCCGTTCACCCTTCTCCCCGTACACAGTGACCTACCCTGGTTTCTGTTGTGGGAACACTTCTTTTTTTTTAAATTCTCATCCCGTTAGGGTCTCTCCATGATGCCATGCCTCCAATTTGTCACATTCTTCAAAAGCATTTAATGTTTTCATCTGAATCTTTTCCCCTCCAGTAATGCCATATTCTGTTAGAAGCGAATGTGTTACCCTCTGTTTCTCTCCCTGACCATGATTAAGAGCTCTGTAGTGTCAGTGATACCAACCTTATGTAGTTTCAGAACAAATGAATTGATATACCTTGTGTTATCATTCATTTCCCAGTGTATGGCGCTCCATGTTGGACAGGGCGTTTGAGCAGGTTTGACACACATGTTTGAAACTTGTTCAAAACAGAAATTGCTGAATACATTAACAAATCTGGCAGCATCTGTGGAGTGAAAACAGAGTTAATCTTTTGAATCCTGTGACAGTTCCTCAAGGCACCTGGTGTCTCCAACAATTTTTGTTTTTGTTTCAGAGTTCCTGTATCCAATGATCTTTGCTATATTTAAAATGTGTTCTGTGACTTTTCATTTTTGAAGGAGCTCAGTGGGTCTGGTAACATCTGCAGAGAAAGAGAAAAAATGTGAATGTTTCAAGTCCAGTGTAAATCTTCTTCAGAAGTGTAAAGGTTTGGAAAGTGAGCGTTTTAGAATCTTGGCAGCGGTGGGAAAGAATGTTTGGAGGCCTAGTGTGAAACAAAAATGGGCTTTATATTGTGGTGAAAGAGACACAGATGTAAAATTGGTGAAAATTAATGTGTAAATAAGGAATTCCACAATTTCACCACTGTCTGGCAAGATGGTTATCTCCGTTCTAAAAGGTCTTCTCTTTGTCTAAGTCTGTGCCCTCCTGTTCGTGCAAATATCCTCCCAGTTTTGTCTGTATCCAGGTCATTCAGTATTCTGTAAGTTTCAATTGGATGCCCCTCACCCTTCTAATCTCCATCGAGTATTAATCCAGAGTCCTCAAACGTTCCTCATGTGCTAAGCTTTTCATTTCTGGTGAGCCTTCTCTCAACATGCACCAAGGCTAATACATCCTTCCTGAGGTATGAGGCACAAAATACTGGAAATGTGGTCTGACCAGGACCTTAGAAAGCCTCAGAATCACAACCATTATATCCTGCTCCTCTCGAGATGAATGACAACATTGTATCTGCCTTCTTAAATACTGACTCAACCTGCAAGTCTATCTTAACCGAATCTCTGACTTGGAATCCCAAGTACCTTTGAACTTCAGATTTCTGAATTTTCTTCCCATTTAGTAAATAGTCCATGCCTATATGTTTTATACCAAAGTGCATGGCATCACACTGTCTCACATGGTATTCCATCTGCTACTCATTTTCCCACTCTCCTAAACTGTCGAAATCTTTCTCCAGGCTCCCAGTCTCCTCAATACTACATGCATCATCTGCAAATGTAGCCAGAAGGCCCTCAGTTCTGCCAACCAGATCATTAACCTAGAAAGTGAAATGTTGTGATCCCAACATTGATCCTTGTGGAAGACTACTAGTCACCGCTGCCATCCTCAGAAGGGTCATTTTATCCCCACTCTGCCTCCTGCCAGGCAGCCAACCTTTTATCCATATTAATTCCTGGCCTCTAACACCATGGGTCCTTATCTTACTCTGGAACCTGCTCAGCAGAACCTTACAGAGGCCTTCTGGACGTCCAC
>NW_025210853.1:0-2971 GCF_004010195.1 Chiloscyllium plagiosum
TGTGAGGTAGCAGATCGGATTGGCAGCTAGAGGATTGCACGCCCCTTCGAATCACAGATATGGTAAATGTATGAGGTAGCACAGTGGAGTGGGAGTTGGAGGAATACACCTCTGTGGGAGTCACCAGGATGCTGACACTGTGAGGGAGCAGAATTGAGTTGGAGGTTTACACGTTCCTGGGAGTCATATAAACAACGTTCTGCTGCTGGTTCCTGCCTGCACTAAGTGTGAATGAAGCGCAAAAGACATGACAGAAAATTTTTGTCACTTCATTGGCTGATAATACACAGCCCTGACCGACTGTCTGTGATTTGCAATAAGTAAGAAAATGTATTTTTTTCTGAATGAAAGGTTTAACACAGAAATATGAAGAATAATTGAATTTTTCTACCAATACAGTAATCTCATTAATCAATACCTAGATCAGAAAATATATCTTAAATGAGATTTCCCTCATGTTAGCTTCACAGTCAATAATTCATTAAGGAAAACTTTGCAGTTTAAGGCATGGTAGCATAAATTGGTCAAAAGAAGTATGTTGTCTGCAATATTGGGAAGTCGTAGCCCCTACTAGTGTCCTGGATGAAAACTCGGTTTTTGAGTTCAGACAGTGATGGGAGACTCTGTGAGTCATCTCTGATGCTGAGACCAAGGTGGTTCATACATACAGAGAGAGGATCACTGTCCAGTCACAATGGCGTGGAAGAAGGAAGGGACTGGGCGCCCAGTCATTCGGAGAGAAAAAGTCAGGGAATAAAGCAATGGCCTGATGTCACACTCACAATTCAGTTTCCCAGTGTGGAAGCTGATGAAGGTGTTGACTGATCAGTAGAGGGCAGTCAGAGCAATGTTTGTGGCACCACAAGCAGCCTGACTGTACAGGAGGGGAGAGAGAAGGAAGGGGGAACTATAGTCACAGGGGATACAGTAAAGTGAAGACAATGCAAAAATTCTTGTGACTGCCAATATAATCCAGGATTGTGGGGTGAAGAATGTCACTGTATGTGCAGCATATTGGTCTGGTAGACGTTGAGCAGCCAGACGCCATTGCCCTTGATGGTCTCAAAGACTTGGGTGGGAAATGTGACGTGATCTGGGAATCAGAATTTAGGGAGGTAGATGAAAAGCGAACAAGCAGGAACTCAAACTTTGCAATTCCTAGAATATTACCAGTGTCACGTGCAAGGTAGCACAGGACTAAGAATATTACGTCGATGGCGCAGCTGGACAGACTTCAGATTCTTGGGACACTGGTGCGGGTTGTGGGGAAGACAGAAATTATTCAGACTGGATTGGATTGCATGTGGCAGAGCTGGGCCTGAGTTCTTTATATAGCGTTTGATGAGTGATATTGGGAGCGATCTAAACTCATTTGGCACAGTAGAGGAAATTACCTGGATACACAAAATACTTGGAGTGGCAGCTGGTACAATTTCCAGCAGCAAGCTTCACAGTGGAAGATGGAGTCAGAAAGAAAGTCTAAATCGCAGTTACTCTGCATCCATGGAGTGCAGTAACTATGGCTGGAGAATGATCCGACGAGAGGGCATTCCTTCAACGAGAGATCGCATTTGGGAGGAGTTACAGAATAGAAAGTGTATAACTCCACTCTGAGGTACAGTCTGTAGACCACAGAGTACTGGAAAGGATGGAGAGAACAGAGTCACAAGGCAACTCCAGAGAGATGCAAAATGACAGAGTAGTGATATTGAGAAACTTAAAACATCCACGTAAAGATTGGGATACTGGTGTTGCAGGTTCACGAGGGGCGAATGTTCCTGGATTACATGGAGAAGATCTCACTGCAGGAGTATGTGGCCAGCCCAAGAGAGCATGTTCTTTGGGAAATGGGTAGGGCAATGGATGCAGAATGAATAGGGGAACGTTTTGGGACACAGTGATCATTTTATTCTCAGGTTCAGGATGATGGTAGCGAATGATAAGCAAAAATTAGTTGACTGAGAGTGGCCTTCAATGTGGCAAGAATGAAGCTGGGAAGGGTTGACTGGAACACCAATTTGGTCAAAAAAAAGAAACTGTGTAATTTGCTCCCTTCAAAGAGGAGACCGCTTGGGTTCAGTACAGGAATGGTACTTCAAATAGGAAAGCCCGGAGAAACAAACCCCAACGCTTCCAAAATAATGTGAAAGAACAATAGAATCTGTGTCAGATAGAGAATCGAATTGGAAACCAGAAGGAATGCTGAAAGCTCAGAAGCGAGATGGTAGAGCAGGGGCGATTTATGAGAAAACTGAGGACCATCATAGAGCTGTCCCAGAATCCTCTCTGGGCACCTCAGAGTGAGCACGTTAAAAGTGGAATACAGCCGTTTCGAGACTAGAAAGTGGTCTTACACCGTGAAAATGTTATCTGCGAGTAGTTAGCATATACTTGAATGAGTTGCAGGTGCACATTTACTGACACATTTAAAAGGGAATTAGATGGCAATTGTGACAAAAAACAATGTATCAGAAAAGCAGGAGATCATTATTCCGGAACGTTTTCCGTTGAAGAACTTGTGTAAACGTGATCGACCACATGACATATTTGTGCATCATAAGACTTCTGTGTGGTTCAGTGTGATGGCATGAGAGTCATCCAACAACAATAACATTCTATCTCTCTAATCTTTTCGATCCCATTTGACCGATTGAGAACCCGCACTCTCCTCCAGCAAATATATCCCTCCTTATCTCTGTAATTCACACAGGCCATTATAAACCTCCTTTCCCTGGAGTCTCCTCCAGACTCGACAATCTCCCTCCATATGTAATCTTTCTCAAGTCCTTACAGTTCTGCCGTTCCCTATAACTAATGTCATCCATACAAACCACCCATTCTTTGCAATCTCCTCCAGTCCACAGAAACAACAATGTCACTAACTCCCTCCTGCCCTGACCAATCGCATTATCCCCATAACATCCTCCTGTCACAATATTGTTGGTTCTGTCTGCAACTTCACCCAACACCT
>NW_025210853.1:7302-14268 GCF_004010195.1 Chiloscyllium plagiosum
CACTGTGACTGACTGTGGACAATGATGTCAACATTCCTGGTTTTGTGTCTGTCCTACCAAACAAAACAATACAATAGGAGGGCGAGCCTGGTGACACTGGCGCTGAGCGGAATACTATTAAAGGCAAGGTAAGGCAAGACCATAATTCTGTGAGCATTCATGTCAGATCAAAGTGACTGTGTGTAAATGCGGAGTGACCAGCCGAGACAGGCAGGCCACTTTCTCCTAGTGGCACTGTGTCCTACTAACAGAATTGAGTGTGTCGGAACACGGAGTAGGCAGCCCAGAGTGACAGTCCATGAGCTGGATTGGTGTTCCTGAGCACTTTGTCCTTTTAGTAGCATTGAGTATGCACACGCACAGAGTGAACAGCCCAGAGGGACTGTCCATTTGCTGGGTTGTGTCCTTGAACACAGCGCCCTCGCAGCAGCATTGAGTGTGTACAAACGCCGAGTGAACAACCAAGAGTGACTGTCCATGAGCTGGACCTTACAGCGAATCCATGAGCTGGACGGTTGTCTCTGAGCACAGTGTCCTTGCATTGGCATTGAGTGTGCACAAAACGGAGTGAGCAGCCCAGAGAGACAGTCCATGAGCTGGGTGGGTGTCCCTGAGTACTGTGACCTTGCTGCAGCATTGAGTGCTTACCAACGCGGAGTGAGCAGCCCACAGGGGCAGGACCTGAGTTGGGTGGATGTCCCTGAGCACAGTGTCCTTGCAGCAACATTGCAGTGTGAGCTGGCAGTGCTGCCTGTGTTGCAGCAGTGAGGTGCAGAAGCTTAATGTCAGTGGGTCAGAGATATGCTGGGATGGCATGGTGAAGCTGGCATGTGACAGATGCCAGCATTTGTGGGTGTGGTGTACATGCAGCTTCTCTCTGTGCAGCCTTCGTCGAGTTAGAAGGCCACAGGAGTGAGGGGCCAGATGGAGTCACCATTTCCCAACTCTGATTCCCATGTCAAATTCTCCATATTGAGTTTCCCCACAGTGGGATGGAGGATATGAATCAGCAAATTGCTGAAGGGGGATCTACAGTAATATGACTGTTGATCATCAGTAATCATACAGTCAGCATATCTCCACTATCTTGTTGAAAACCTTTCTTTAAGAACAATACAGCACAGGAACAGTTCCTTCGGCGAACGAAGCCTGCACTGACACTCGATGCCTTTTTAAGTGATACAAAGATATTCTCTGCTTTCTCATGTATATGTCAAGATACCATCATGGCTCTCGTATCTTCTTCTACAGCCTCCTGTATCAGCACATTTCAGTTACTTTCACATTCTCTCTGGAACAGAGAAAATAAAACTTGCTTCTCATATCTCCTTTAAACATTCCCACTTTTACCGAAAACTTATGCTCTCCAGTAATTAATGGTTCTTCCCTGTGCAAAAAAATGGCTCCGTCGATCTATTCAATCCTTGCCTCTCATAATTTTGTAAACCTCTAACAGGTATCCCTTTAACCACTGATGTCTCAATTGAAAACAAACCAAGTTTGTTCAATTTCTCCTTATGGCTAATATCCTCCAAACTAGACAACACTCTCGTAATAGTTTTTCAACTCCTGTTCAACACCTTTACATCCTTTTCCTGATTTGCTAACCAGTCCTCTACACAATATTCCAAACGTGGCTGTAACATAGCTCTATCCAGCTGCAACATGACATACCAATGATTATATTCTCTGCTCTGATTGATGTACAAAAACATGCATTAGGCCTTCTTGACCACAATGATCACCTGTTTTGCACTTTCTGGGAACTCTGGACCTGTGAGCACAGATCCCTTCGGATTTTGAAGCTACTTAGAGTTATTCCATTTACTGTATATTTCTCTCTTGTAGCAGACGTTTTGAAGGGGCTTCAACTCGGAATTGCCCAGTTTAAATAACGTCTGCTTTTTCTCCATCCAGGTCTCCAGCCGACTTATATCCTACTATATCCTCTGCCAAACATCTCATGATCCGCAATTCCCAGTACCTAATCACGCATCTCCAGTCAGAAAAAAACCCCTTCCACCACTACTCTGTCTTCTATGACCAAGATGTTTTCTATCCACCATACTGACAGACCGCCGGTCGCATGTGACTTCACCTTCTCTATGAGCCTGCCATAAGGAATCGCATCCACGGCCTTGCTAAAGTCCATATGGCCAACATCCAGTCCGATGTCCAGATCAATAAACTCTGGCACGTTCTCAAAATATTCAATCAAGTTTTGAGATATGACCTTCCCAACACAACGCCATGTTGTCTTTCGTGAATAAGTCCATATCGTTTCCAAATTTGAGTCAGTCCCATCTCTAAGAATCTCCAATAATTTCCCTGCCAATGAACGGAATGCTAACCGAGCTGAAATTTCTTGGATTATCCATGTTGCCCTTCTTCAACCAAGAATTATCATTAGCTACTCTTCAGTTTTTCTGGAATCTCTCCTGTAACTAAAGAGCATCGAATGAGTGTGCACAAGGCCTCCGTTATTTATTCCATAGCTTCCCTCAGTATTCAGAGATTGATTCCATCATATACTGGAGACTTGTCTTCCTTATTGCTTTTCAAAACACCAGCAGTTCCTCTATTTTTTAAATATCCTCTACAATATTGGCATAGCTCTCTAGAGACTCACCATCCACCATGTCCTTCTCCTTTGTGAATACCAATGAAAGTTTTATTAAGGACTTCATGCACTTCCTCCGGCTCCACGCATCAGCACCCTGAATTATCCTTGAGTGGGCCTACTCTTTCTCCGTTTACTCTCTTAATCCTGATAAACCGGTTTGGGGTTTTCCTTAATCCTGTTTCCCAAAGACTTTTCACCGTGCTTTATAGCCATCCCAACTCTTACTTTACGTTTTTTCCCCATCTGTTATGATGATCTTCGAGGCTTCTAACCGTCTCCACTTTAAGTTCTGAGATATGCCTCCTTTTTTTGACTAAGCTCTCAAATTCTGTTATCATCAATGGATTTAGCAGCCTAGCCATTTCGACCTTGTGAGAGCACTTTTTTCTTGCTGCCACTTTAAACTCCCCTCAGAATACCCGCCACTGCACGGATTCTGATTCATCTTCTCATTTTGTTTCTTGTTCACTTGAATGAAATCTCTTCTCAACTTAATAAAGATAGACCGAGTCATACTAAAACTCCGACTGTTAGTCTAGCTCTTTCCTTTACAATACTTATGTTAGAATCAAATGAATTAAAATGTTCCCTAAATACTGCACTTTTCCTTTCAGTTGACAGTGCTAATGAGTGTGGATGGTGCTGTATAAGGAGTGTCATGGTACTCACACCTGCTGCTGAGTGTTGATGCTGGAAGGAGGGAGTGATTGTGGATGAGGACAATTCAAATGGGCTGCTTCATCTTTAATCGTGTCAAACTGTCTGAGTTCTTGCAAACAAATGGATATTCAAACAAATGGATATTATTCCATCGTATTCCTTACTTGAACCTTGGAGATCATGGACAGGCTTTGGCCAGACATGAGAAAACGTACTAGCTACATGATTCTTAATTTCTAATCTGATTTTTTGAGCAGAACAGCTGTATAGTCTCGGAGAAAACTATGAAGCTCGTGCCAATGGATGCAGCAATCGTGCTGTCTTTGGAAGTTGAATGCCTGTGGTGATATGGGTTATGATTATCATTGTCTGACATTTGTGTGGTACGTATGTTACAAGTCAATTTTCAGCACAAACCCGGCTGTTGTACAAGTCTTGCTGCACTTGGACTGATTTCGTGATGAGTGGAGTTGAGAATCATAAACCCATGAGCAAACCTCATTGCATCTGACCTTATGAAGGAGCGAGATTGCAGATTGTTGATTTTTTCGTTCTTCGAGATGGCAGTGGGTTTTGAAGGTGCTGTCTAATAGGTCTTGGTACAGTGAGTCTTGTAGATGGTATACATTACTACTTTTGAGTTTCAGTGGTAGAGGGGATGGATGGTCGTTGAAATGATAGCAATTAGATGGGCTGGCTTTGTCCTGGGTTATTCCTGGGATGTAATGTAACACAGGCTTTGACTAGTTAGCAGTTGTGTTACTCATTGCAGAATTCATATCCTCTGACCTGCTCTTGAAGTCAGTGTTACTTATATGGCCATTCCAGGGCAATTACTTGTCAATGATAGCATCCAGGACGCTAATAAACCAAGTATTGGGGACTCGGTGACTGTATTGCTATGTAAAATCAAAGAAGGATTGTTTGATACTTTGTCTTATTTTTCTATTTTTTTGTGTCGTGATCATTACTTGCCATTTGTCAAACTAAGCATGGATGCTTTCCAGGTCTTGTTGCATTTCAGGAATGGTATAATCAATGAATCTTCCCACATCTAAGCTTAAGATGGAGAGAGGGTTATTGCAGCAGTTTGAGCCTCGGATTCTCTCTTTACTGAGGAATGGCTGCAGAGCTGCCCTGGAGTTCCAATTACTGACAATGATAGAAACCTTTGATTGTTGTTGGTTATCATTCCAAACAGGAGAGTACTTCCCCAGGATTCCGATTAAGTATAATTTTACTCGGGCTCCTATTGTTGCACACTGTTAAATGGTGCCTTGCTATTACGAGTAATTTCTCTCATTGCCCTATTGGAGTTCCACTGTTTTGAACGGAACTTGCAATGAGGACAGGAGCTGAGTGAGCCGGACAGGACACTAACGGTGGCACAGTGGTTAGCACTGCTGCCTCGCAGCGCCAGAGACCCGGTTCAATTTCCCACCTCAGGCGACTGACCGTGTGAGGTTGCACGTTCTCCCCGTGTCTGCGTGGGTTTCCTCAGGGTGCTCTGGTTTTCTCCCACAGTCCAAAGATGTGCAGGTTAGGGGAATTGGCCATGCTAAATCGTCCATAGTCTTATTTAAGGGGTAAATGTAGGGGTATGGGTGGGTTGCCCTTCGGTGGTCAGTGTGGACTTGTTGGGCCGAAGGGCCTGTTTTCACAATGTAAAGTAATCTAATCTAACTGATTGACATTGAGCAGGTTATTGCAGATGGATCACATTATTGCTGACACGTTCCTTCATATTTCCATGGTAGACCGTACACCAATAGGTCAGTGACTGGCTGCAGTGCAAGAGCCCTTCCTTTTGTTAACAGAATATACTTCGGCAATTTGTTACATTGTTGGTAGATATCAGCGTTCTTGCTGGAATGCAACAGCTGGGCGAGAGATGTGGCAATCTCTGGAAACAATCAACGTTCCCAGAGTCTCCAGCCATGTTTGACGTGGTGTGTTGCATTGTCTGAACGTTGGGGTCTGTGGTGCTGGGGCCTAATGAAGGAAGCTGAAATGGATCATCCTCTCAGCCCTTCTGGCTGAAATTGTTACAAATGCAGCAGCGTTATTTTTCCCTGATGTGCTGCAGTCCCTCATAACTGGGGATTTCATTCTTAGAGAACAGTTTCCTCCTCCAATGGTGTATTTCATTGTCCACTGTTTTTTTATAATTACTTGTGACTGAACACCAGAGATTGATCTGAACCATTGATTGTGGGATCACTGAGCTCTGTCCATAACCTGCCGCACAGTAATGTAGCAGCCACAGGATCCAGCATCAATGCTGAGCGCTATATTGACGATATACCAATGACCTTTCCCCGGCTTGACTGTGTCCTGTCAATGAGGGTGGTGATGTTGCCTGGCACATAGTCCTGTTCACAGGATCCTGCTTTACAGGCAATGTCTGACTGTTGCCTGATTAATCTGTGCAGAACCTACAAATGTTCACTTTTAAACTTTGTATGTTTGTACAATGAAGTGTTAATATCACTTTATTTCTTACATATTTTAGAGTAAATGAAACATTATTCTTTTTCAAACTAAAACAACGTAAGTGAAAAATAATTTAATTTCCAGAGTGCACACCGGACTATTAAGCAATTCAGTGACTGTAATAAACAGCTACTTCATGTGAAGTTCAGTGCACACACCATGTTGCTGGCAGCAAATCTGTTGTAAATGACTTTGAAAAAAGAAATCCTGTATTCAGATACAGTGTTACTGGACATCACCACGACATTCAAATCATTGACCATCTCCAAAACCAGTCCAGAGAGCTTTCAGACTGGGCCTGGACAGTTGCTAACACAATCCCTCTCAACTGACCATTCGGAGACATACCTGAACAACAGGGAAATGTCTGGGACATACCGTCAAGTGGACGAGCACATGGCGCTGATCCAAACGCAGTTCAACATTTGTTAAAAAAGCACTTGTAAACAAGCATAATTTGCAAATTTATCTCTTCGGGTGTGCCACCGAAACTCTGTAATTCTGCATCTTCAACCCGGTCCTGAATGAAGGTGTTATAAATGTGATGGACTCCTGCAGCCACATGTTTTCGAACATTTAATCATTCAGAAACCATATCCAGTGTATGTCAACTCCACGTTGGCAGTATCTAAACAGAATTGCGTAGCTGTGGTTCTGTTCACCGAGCTGGGAATTTGTCTTGCAAACGTTTCGTCCCATGTCTAGGTGATATCCTCAGTGCTTGGGAGCCTCCGGTGAAGCGCTTCTGTGCTGTTTCCTCCGGCATTTATAATGGCCTGTCTCTGCCGCTTCCGGTTGTCAGTTTCAGCTGTCCGCTGTAGTGGCCGGTATATTGGGTCCAGGTCGATGTGATTGTTGATGGAGTTTGTGAATGAGTGCCATGCTTCTATGAATTCCCTGGCTGTTCTTTGTTTGGCTTGCCCTATAATGGTAGTGTTGTCCCAGTCGAATTCATGTTGCTTGTCGTCTGCGTGTGTGGCTACTGGGGATAGCTGGTCGTGTCGTTTCGTGGCTAGTTGATGTTCATGGATGAGGATCGTTAGCTGTCTTCCTGTTTGTCCCTATGTAGTGTTTTGTGCAGTCCTTGCATGGGATTTTGTACACTACATTAGTTTTGCTCATGCTGGGTATCGGGGCCTTCGTTCTGGTGAGTTGTTGTCTGAATGTGGCTGTTGGTTTGTGTGCTGTAA
>NW_025210853.1:14407-20918 GCF_004010195.1 Chiloscyllium plagiosum
TCCCTTAGGCATCTATTGATGAAATTGCGAGGGTATCCGTTTTTTGCGAATACCTTGTACAGGTGTTCCTCTTCCTCTTTTTTCAGTTCTGGTGTGCTGCAGTGTGTTGTGGCCCTTTTGAATAGTGTCTTGATGCAACTTCGTTTGTGTGTATTGGGGTGGTTGCTTTCATAGTTCAGGACTTGGTCTGTGTGTGTGGCTTTCCTGTGTACCTTAGTGGTGAATTCTCCGTTTGGTGTTCTCTGTACCCTCACGTCTAGGAATGGGAGTTGGTTGTCCTTTTCTTCCTCTTTCGTGAATCGGATTCCTGTGAGTGTGGAGTTGATGATCCGGTTTGTTTTCTCTATTTCCGTGTTTTTAATGATTATAAAGGTGTAATCCACGCATCTGACCCAGAGTTTGGGTTGAATTTGTGGTAAGACTGTTTGTTCTAACCTTTGCATTACTGCTTCTGCTATGACTCCCGAGATCGGTGAGCCCATGGGTGTTCTGTTGATTTGTTCGTATATCTGGTTGTTGAATGTGAGGTGAGTTGTGAGGCACAAGTCCAGTAGTTTAAGTATGCCATCTTTGTTGATGCGTTCAACATCCTGTTGTCTGTTATGTCTGTTCAGCATGTTGGCTATTGTTTCTCTGGCTAGGGTTTTGTCAATAGAGGTGAACAGTGCCGTTCCGTCGAATGACACCATAGTTTCTTCCTTGTCAATGTGTATATTTCTGATGGTGTCCAAGAATTCCTGTGTTGATTGTATAGCGTGTCTGCATCCGCTGATCAGGTGTTTCAGTTTCTGTTGAATTTCTTTAGCCAGTTTGTGTGATGGTGTCCCTGGTAGTGATACTATGGGTCTGAGTGGGATGTCTGGGTTGTGCACTTTAGGTAGTCCATAGAATCTGGGGGAGTTGTTGCTTTCAGGTTTCATTCTTTGTAGGTCAGCTCTGGTTATCTGTCCGTTTTTTTGTAGATTCCTCAGTGTGTTATTTAACTTATTGGTGAGCTGTAGGGTGGGGTCAAACTCCCTCTTTTGGTAGGTGTTGCTGTTAATGGTGAGAACAATGCTGCAAACTTTTACATCGAAAATTCTAGCTCAAATCAAACAGAAGGACGTTGGACTGGGATGATGCTGGTCATCAATGGAATTACGCAATTCCTGCAGCAGTACACACCTCCCTGTTCCTGCAACCATCTCCAGAACCTGCACCCGTCGCCATCCCTGTAACCTCCTACATAGTCAACACCCCTCCCTCTCGCTATGACCTCCTCCAACACTATACCCCCTATCTATTTAACCTCTTACAGCGACTACACTACTCCATATGCCTGTAATCTCTCCATCCCCTATCGCTGTTACCTCCTCCAGCCCACACACACATCGCTACTTCTGTGTCCTCCTCCAGCACTTACACACCTCTCTACCTCTTCAACCTCCTCCAGCCACTGTATCCCTCTGTATCCCTGTGACCTCCGCCAGAAATACACTTCTCCCGATCTCTGCAACCTACTCCAGCCACAAGTCCCTTCACTATCACTGTAGCCTCCTCCAGCTACTACCCCCAACCCTATCTTTGCAACCTTATCCATCAGCTACACCTCGTGCCTATTTCTGTGTCCTCCGCCAGCTCCTAAAACCCTCCTTATCTCTGGAAATTCCTCCAGCACCGACAACGTTTTCATTCACTGTTCCTCCTCTATTTACTACACCCTCTCTATCTCTGTAACCTCCTCAGCCCCGACACCCCTCCATATCTCTGTAACGTCTCCAAGTGTACACACCTCCCTATCTCTGCAACCACCTCCAGCCCCGACACCCCTCCATATCTCTGTAACCTCCTCCAGCAGTACACACCTCACTATCTCGGCAACATCCTCCAACCCCTGCACTCCTCGCAATCCCTGTAACTTCTTGTAGCTTCAATGCCCATCCCTCTTTCTGTAACCTTCTCCAGCTGATACACCCCTCCCTATCTCTGCAAACTCCTCCAGTCCATACAACCTTTACTTTCGCTGTAACTTCGTCTAACTACTATATCCCTCCATATCTCTATAACCTGTCCCTGAACCTACATCCCTCCATATCTCTGGAACTTCCTTCAGACATACACTCCTCCCGACTTCGCAACCTCCTCCAGTTTCTTCTGCTTCGTTATCTCTCAGAATAATTTCTAAGACCAACCTTGGAGAAAGAGATGCTTCGATTCAGAGGTTTGATCCAATCTTCAGCAGTGTAGTGACGGCGTTAACTGATTTGCTGAAGAAGAATACATTTTTTTTGCAAAGCAGAAGAATGCCCGGAGGTACTGGAGCATTTCAAAGCAATATTAAACACCAAATTAGTTTTAGCTACCCCAAACGTTTCACAAACATTTGAATTGTCCTTGATGCTAATCACATAGGTGTTGCAGCTGTCCCGCTGCAGGAAGATGACGTTGGGATGAACTACCAGTTGGTTTGTTTTCGAAGAAACTCAACATCCAGAAGAGGAAGTACTCCACGATCAGAAAAGAAAAGTTGAGTTTGATACTGGCCTTATAACATTTTAATGCTGATGTCACGAACACCATGTTGGCGACGGTCATGTACTCGGATCACAAATCCGTTTATAGAACATAGAACATTACAGCGCAGGACAGGCCCTTCGGCCCTTGATGTTGCGCTTCCCTGTCATACATCTCTATTAAGTCACCTCTTAACCTTCTTCTCTCTAACGAGAACAGCCTCAAGGCCCTCAGCCTTTCCTCGTAAGACATTCCTTCCATGTCAGGCAACATCCTAGTAAATTTTCTCTGTATCCTTTCCAAAGCTTCCACATCCTTCTTATAATGTGGTGACGAGAACTGTACACAATACTCCAAGTGTGGACATAACAGAGCTTTGTACAGCTTCAGCATAACCTCTTGGTTCCGGAACTCAATCCCTCTATTAATAAAGGCCAAAACACTGTATGCTTTCTTAACAACCCTGTCAATCTTGGTGGCAAATTTCAGGGTTCTGTGTACATGGACATCGAGGTCTCTCTGCTCATCTGCACTCCCAAGAATCCAACCATTCGCCCAGTACTTTGCATTCCGATTACTCCCGCCAAAGTGTTTCACTTGTCCGCATTAAACTCCATTTGCCACCTCTCATCCCAGCTCTGCATCATATCTATGTCTCTCTGCAACCTACTACATCCTTCGTCACTATCCACAACTTCACCGACATTAGTGTCATCCACAAATTTACTAACCCACTCTTCTAAGCCCCCATCCAGGTCATTTATAAAAATGACGAACGGCACTAGACCCAACACCGAACCTTGCGATATGCCGCTAGTAACTGGACACCAAGATGAACATGTTCCATCAACTACAACCTTCTGCTTTCTTTCAGCAAGCAAATTACTGATCCAAACTGCTATGTCTCCCACAATCCCATTCCTCCACATTTTGTATAATAGCGCATGCGGGGAACCTTATCAAACGCCTTGCTGAAATCCATATACACCACATCAACCGGTTTACTCACATCTACCTGTTTGGTCACTTTGTCAAAAAACTCAATGAGGTTCGTTAAGCACGACCTACCCTTCACAAATTCGTGCTCACTGTCCCCGATCAGATTATTTCTCTCTAGATGGTTTAAATACTATCTTTTATAACCTTTTCCAACACTTTACCAACAACTGAAGTGAGACTCACTGGTCTGTAATTACCAGGGTTGTCACTACTACCCTTTTTGAACAAGGGAACCACATTTGCCACCCTCCAGTCCTCAGGCACTATTTCAGTAGATAATTATGATTTGAAGATCAATGCCAAAGGCTTGGCAATCTCTTCCCTTGCTTCCAAGTGGATCCTAGGATCCAGGAGAACCCCACTGGTCCTCACCTATCACCCCACCAATCTCCATGTACAGCGCATCATCCGCCGTCACTTCCGCCACCTCCAAACGGACCCCACCACCAAGGAGGACTACACCTCCTCCCACCCCGCCCCCTGTAAAAACGCCATCCCATTCTCCCAATTCCTTCGTCTCCGCCGCATCTGCTCCCAGGAGGACCAGTTCAAAATACGCACAACACAGACGGCCTCCTTCTTCAAGGACCGCAATTTCCCCCCCGACGTGATCGACGATGCCCCCCACCGCATCTCCTCCACTTCCCGCTCCTCCGCCCTTGAGCCCCGCCCCCCCAACCGCCACCAGGACAGAACCCCACTGGCCCCCACCTACCACCCCACCAACCCCCATGTACAGCGCATCATCCGCCGTCACTTCCGCCACCTCCAAACAGACCCCAGCACCAAGAATATATTTCCCTCCCCTGCCCTATCAGCTTTCCGTAGAGACCACTCCCTCCGCGACTCCCTTGTCAGATCCACACCCCCCACCGACCCAACCACCACTCCCGGCACCTTCCCTTGCAACCGCAGGAGGTGCAACACTTGCGCCCACACCTCCCCCCTCACTGCTCTCCAAGGCCCCAAAGGAAACTTCCATATCCGCCACAGATTCACCTGCACCTCCACCCACATCATCTACTGCATCCGCTGCAGCCGGTGTGGCCTCCTCTATATTGGGGAGACAGGCCGCCTACTTGCGGAGCGATTCAGAGAGCACCTCTGGGCCACCCGGACGAACCAACCCAACCAACCTGTGGCACAGCATTTCAACTCCCCCTCCCACTCCACCGAGGATATGCAGGTCATTGGACTCATCCTGACCTGCTGTGCTGTTCCAGCAATAAAGTTTCAGCTTCGATCCCATCCAGCCCAGGGGACTTGTCTATTTTCACACTCTGCAGTATTTCTAATACTTCTTCCTTGCGAACATCAATTTCTTGTAGTCTAGATGCAAAGATCTCTGTATCTTTCTTGCCAACATTTTCATTTTCTATAGTGAACACTGTCGAAAAATATTTATTTAATGTTTCCCCTATCTCTTCTGACTCCACACACAACTTCTCACTATTATCCTTGATTGGTCCTAATTTAACTCTCGCCATTCTTTTATTCCTGACATACCTATGCAAAGCCTTAGGGTTAACCCTGATCCTATCCGCCAACAACTTCTCATGTCCCCTCCTGGCTCTTCTGAGCTCTCTTTTGTCGTCTTTACTGACTTCATTGTAACCCTCAAGCACCCTAACTGAGTTTTCACATTTTGTCCCAACATAAGCCTTCTTTTGCTTCTTGTACTTCCTTAGCTCAAAAATGTGTTGCTGGAAAAGAGTAGCAGGTCAGGCAGCATCCAAGGAGCAGGAGAATCGACGTTTCCGGTATAAGCCCTTCTTCATGAATCCACTTCCTTTGTAAACCACGGATCACGCGTTCTATATCTTCCTCCCTTCATGACAGGCACATACTTACCGGGTGCACACGGAGCTTATACTTGAATAAGCTCCACATTTTTATTGTGCTCATCCCCTGCAGTTTCCTTCCCCATTCTACGCTTCCTAAATCTTTCCTAATTGCATCGTAATTTCCCATCCCCCAGCTGTAACTCTCGCTCGGTGGAGTACCCTTTTCATCACTCAAGTAAACCTAAGATAGAATTGTGATCGATGTCTCCAAAGTGCTCACCTACTTCCAAATCTAACACCTGGCCAGGCTCGTTACCCAATACTAAGTCTAAAGTGGCTTCGCCCCTTGTAGGCCAGTCTACATACTATGTCAGGAAGCCCTCCTGCACAGTGGACAAAAACTGACCCATCTATAGTACTCGTACTGTCGTGATTCCAGTCAATATTTGGATAGTTGCAGTCCCCCATAACAACGACCCTGCCTCTCTCACTCCTATCGAGAATCATCTTTGCTATCCTTTCCTCTACATCTCTGGGACTATTCGGAGGCCGATATTAAACTCCCACCATGGTGACTTCTCCTTTCCTGTTTCTAACCTCAGCCCATACTACCTCAGTTATCGAGTCCACAAACATCCTTTCTACAAAGTTAATATTGTCCCTGAACAACAATGCCACACCTCCCCCATCTTTTACCATCTTTGCTGTTCTTCCTGAAACATCTGAATCCCAGAACCATTCCTGTCCCTGTTCTATCCATGTCTCGATTTACATTCTTAAAATGCATTAAACACAAGAATATGAGACTATTTCATTGGAGTCGCATGTTACAGACCTTTAATTTAAAAATTGTACATGTTGTCGATCGTAAGAATGCAAACACAGATGCGTTTTCGCGGATTTAACTAATAAAGCTTAGATTATTTTTTATTTATCCAATGTAAAATACATGGGAAAAAGTTAGATTAAAGTTATCTGTATGTTATGGTAATGTGCTTATGGAAGAGAGAAAAAGGAATGAAGCCATTTTTTCATTATGGTGGTTCGTTTTTTTCTTAGGTAGGGTGGTGTAATGAAGATTTAGACGTGTACCTTAAAGGAAGATGAAATTATTGCCTAGCACGAAGTATTGCGAATAATTTAAAAATGTAACAGTGGGTGGAAAAAATCAGCTGGAACTGTGTTGCGATGGTACTCAACAAATTCGAATTTGTCTAATCAGTTTATTCTGTGCA
>NW_025210854.1:0-1812 GCF_004010195.1 Chiloscyllium plagiosum
TATTGCAAGAGTGGCCAAACCAATGTCCTGAACAGCCGCAACATGACCTCCCAACTCTCTTACTCAATACCCTGACCAATTAAGGAAATCATACCAAACACCTTCACTATCCTACCTACCTGGGCCTCTCCTTTCAAGGAGCTATGAACCTGCACAGCAAGGTCTCTTTGTGCAGCAACACTCCCCAGGATCTGACCATGATGCGTATCAGTCCTACTAAGTTTGCTTTTCCAAAATGCAGCACCTCGCACTTATCTGAATTTAACTCCATCTGCCACTCCTCAGCCCATTTGCCCATCTGATCAAAATCCCATTGAAATCTGAGGTAACCTTCTTCACTGTCCACTACACCTCCAATTTTGGTGCCATCTACAAACTTACTAACTATACCTCCTGTGTTCACATCCATTATATAAATGATGAGAAGTAGTGGACCCAGCACCGATCCTTGTGGCACTCCACTAGTCACAGGCCTCCAGTCTGAAAAATAATCATCCATCACTACCATCCTCTGTCTTCTGCCTTTAAGCCAGTTCTATATCCAAATGGCTACTTCCGTGAGATCTAACCTTGCTAACTATTCTCCCATGGGGAACCTTGTCGAACGCCTTACTGAAGTCCATATAGATAACATCGACTGCTCTGCTCTCATCAATCCTCTTTGTTATTTCTTCAAAACCAGATCAAGTACGTGACACATGATTTCCCATGCAGAAAGTTATGCTGACTATCCCTAATCAGTCCGTGCTTTTCAAAATACACGCAAATCCTGTCGCTCAGGGCTCCCTCCAACACCTAGTCTAGCACAGCGTCTGTTGTTCCCGGGCTTGTCCAAACCGCCTTCGTTAAATAGTAGCGCCATATTAACCAACCCGCAGTCTTCTGGCACCTCAGCTGTGACTATCAATAATATAAAAATCTCAACAAGAGGCCCAGACATCACTTACCTCGCTTCCTACAGGATTTTAGGGTACACCTGATCAAAGCCTGGGGATTGATCCACCTGTATGCATTTCCAGATATCCAGTACTCTGTAGTATGGACATTTTTCAAGATGTCACCATTTATTTCCCCACATTCTACATTTCCCATGTCCTTCTCCATAGTAAATACTGATGCAAAATATTACATCTTGATAAAACAAACGAGGGCAGGACTTACACTAATTGAAAGTAAGGCTTTGAGTAGTGATATGGAACAAAGAGACCGAGGGGTTCAGGTCTTCGTAGTCTGTATTACATGTCGACAGGGTGGTTAAGAAGGTGGTTAGCACACTTACCTTCATTGCTCAGACCTCTGAGTACCGGAGTTGGGAATTTAGGTTGAGGCTGTACAGGATGTTGGGGAAGCCTCTTCTGGAATACTGTGTCCAGTTCTGGTTGTGCTGTTATAGGAAGGTTAGTATTAAATTGGAGCGGATTCGGGGTGTTGCCATGAATGGAGGGATTGTGTCACAAGGAGAAGCTGGATAGGCTGGGACGCTTTTTCACTACAGCGTAGGAGGTTGAGGGATGACCTTAGAGGTTTTAAAAACCATGAAGTGTGTAGACAAGGTGAATGGCCGGGCGTAGGGGAGATTCAAGACCTGGGTGCAGACAATTTGAAAATAGATGAGAAAGGTTAAAAAAATAAATTGGGGATGTGTGAAGTGAACTCCCAGAAAAAGAGGCAGCTGTGAATACAATTACAATGTTTAAAAGACAATTAGACAAGTACATAAATGGGAAATATTTGGATGAATGTAGACCAAGCGGAGGCAGGTGCGATTAGATTAGTTGGGAATTATGGTCGACACGAACTGGTTTAACCACA
>NW_025210854.1:2428-4946 GCF_004010195.1 Chiloscyllium plagiosum
CTCAACGGTTAGCACTGCTACCTCTCAGCGCCAGGGACACAGGCTTAATTCCTGTATTGGGTCACTGTCCATGTGGAGTTTGCATATTCCACCCCATGTCAGCGTGGGTTCCTCCAGGTGCTCCCGTTTCCTTCCACAAACCACAGATGTACAGGGAAGGTGAACTGGCTGTGCTCAATTGCCCATAGTGTTCAGGAATGATTGAGTTGAGTGAATTAGTCAGGGGTAAATGTAGAGCAAAAGGGTAGGGGAATGGGATTCTAATAGGAAAAAAACATTTGGACCCATATATCAATAGGGAATGCGAGGATGGACTTGGACCAAGTGGAGGCAGATGCGATTAGTTCAGTTCGAATTTATGGTCGACACGGACCGGTTGGACCACAGGGTCTGTGTCGATGCTGTATAACTTTATGACTCATTACCTCTGTAAATTCCTCTATGCTTGGAACTCTCCCTAACAGTGCCACCTCATCCAGCCTTACAAATCCTTCTCATCTCTATAATTCGTCTCCAGCCTCAAAATCCAAAAATCTCTATCACAAATATCTCTATCTCTGTAATATCCTCCATCCTCACAATCCTTTCCAATTTGCATCTCCTCCAGCTTCATTATCCTCCCCATGTCTAATCCCCTCCAGTCTCTCAAAGCTCTGCTATATGTGTCTTTCTTTATTTCCAGCTTTCAGGATGCCCAATGTTTATTTCTCACTTGATGGTGGCCCTTTCCAATTCTTGCGCTGAGTTTCTGAATTTCCTCTTAAACCTCTGCGTCTCACTTTCCTCCCAAAAACATTGACCAATCACGTGTCATCTATTCTAGCATCATCTTTTCTGACCTGATGTCCAATGGAGGCTGTCATATTCCTGTAATAAACATCTCAGCGGTCTCCAGAACAGGAAAAGGCTCTGGTGGTCCATCGGGTTTGTGAGAAAGAAAACTACCACTGAACTATCCTCATCTATTTTCCAGTACTTGTGGAAAAGTGTCATGTATCGTGGCATCGCAAGTGCACACTAAATACATCTCAAAAGTTTTCGGGATTTCTGTGTCTCCCACCCTCACAGACAGTGAGCCTTAGTGCAACTGTTGCTCGATGACGACATCAACCACAGGAACACAGAGCAGCTGGGTCTGTGCAAACCAGAGGTCCCCCACACATTGGGAAGGATGGCAGGATCCCTGAGAGGGGGCACAGGAGAGTTACCAAGATGGTTCAAGGAATAGGGGATTTTAGTTGCAGGGACACAGGTGTTGTTAATGCATATCAAGAATATCATCTGTAATAGATGGACTCTCATTCTCAACCTCTCCCCTTGCCTGGGCTGTGGTAACCTTCAGGTTAAACCACCACCAGACATCTCTGCCTGATAAGAGAGCAGCCCTATGGTCTGGTAGGACAATGCTGCCTTTACCTTTTACACAGTGATGCCACTGTGTCTCTGGGGTGGGGAGAGGGAATGCTGAAGGTGGTGGATGGGACACCACTCAGGCACAGTGCTTTGTCGTGGAGGATGTTGACTTTCTTTAATATTGTTGAGGGTTGCACTGATGGACGCAAGTGGAGAATGTTCCAACACGATCCTGATGTGTGCCTTATCGACAACAAACAGACATTGGGGAATCAGGGGTTTGGGAAAACTGAGATTGTTCTCCTTGTAGCATAGGAAATTGAGGGGAGCTGAGAGACAAGTGTTTACAAAACATATACATTAGGATGTTAAACCTGACACTCATCAACTCATCATAAAAGGATTACTGGACACATATTGAAGATTTCGGGGAGATCTATTGACAATCAGAATTTGGTGTTACAATGACTGAGATTGCCATCTGAATGTCCACCTGTAGTATCCTCTAATACAAGTTATAAAATCTGTCACTGTCAGGTCAGGTTAGTAACTCACACCATCCCCTCCTCCTGGCCCAGGATGACTGTACACATTACCCTGTGGAGACCAGCAGTCAGTTCAGGGGAAATCTATGTGGGTTTCTATGAGTTTCCACCTTGGGACTTCATGTGACTGAACAGGGCAGATCTTTGACACATGGGACAGAATGTTCCAAGAGTCAGTGAGATGCGGAGAGGAGGATTTGACTCATTTTCTTTCCTTCCGTGTTGCCGCTGTGCCTCATCAATAAGACATGGGGAGTGAAAGGTTCATGCAGCTTGATGGGCAAGTTGTCTCCATTCTGACCAATGGGCAGCAAGGTCCTCACAGTTACTCCAAAGAGTCTCTCTGAAAAGACAGCAACTCAGCATGCTTCCCACTGCCCGGTGCTCCCTGGAAATATTTAGAAGAATGAGGGGGGAATCTCCTAGAAAATGCAGAACAGTAAACTTCCAAAAGGATTATAAACTGCTTACAGAGAGGGATTCGTTGGAGAAGTGGATAAGTTGGTAAATGGAGCATAACTTGGGATAATGTGAAGTTGTTCATTTTGGAGGAGGTAATAAAAGAACAGAGGACTATTTAAATGGTGGAAACTGTAGAAACCTGCAACACAAAAGGGACC
>NW_025210854.1:5097-9421 GCF_004010195.1 Chiloscyllium plagiosum
CAACTTTAATGCAACACAGACATGGGTAAGGGGTTTCAGTAGCAATGGAGCTGGGGTGAGGTGGAGAAAAGCAACATTTTAGAGATTGGTATTCCTGATGTTTGCGATTGTGTAGACATCTGATGAGAAGATCACCTTGGGGTCAGAATATGAGAGCAATATTGTGAAGAGTGGAGTTTTGCCTCAGGCATTTCCCAGTAAGAGGGAGGGGCTCAGCAGTAAGGGAAAGGAATTTTTAATAGCAATTGAAGGCAATGAGTTCAACCATTGCAGTGTTTCATTGGAGGAAATTGCAGCCAATCGAGTTGTAGGCGTGTGGTAAGCAGTTTGATGAACGAGTAACAGTGGAGCAATGGAGGGAGAGAGACTGGGCATTGTCAGTGTACATGTGAAACCAATACGATGTCACCTCCTGGCAGTATTTAGGTGAGATACAGGAGGGGACAAAGATGGATCCTGGATGGACACCACATATGAGGAATTCAGAAAGGAAAGGGAGAGTGGAGATAGAGCAGGATTTTCCAACAACCTTGAGGTCAAATATTAGTTCTTAACAGGATTGGAGAGAAGGACATAACCAGAAAAGACAGACAGGACAAGGAACAATATTTGTGAATTGGTGAGGGGGGGTGATGAGGAGGAGCTAGACCCCAAAACTGCTATTTCTACATCAGTGGCATCATACAACTCCACCCTAGTCTCAGCTCATTTATTGAAATACTCATCCATCCTTGTGTTATCTCCAGACACCTTTCGTTATCCAAACACACTCCTGGCCAGCCTCCCACATTCAACTTACATATAATCTCAAGAATATCTAAAACTCTACTGCCCAAATGCTCACTTTGACCAAAACGTGTTGATCCATCAAAAGGCCCCTATTTACAAGCAACAATTTAAAATTCTCACCCTTGCTGTAATTCCTGGCTGTGAACATCCCTGTCTCCCTGCACCACACAACCTGTGAGACCTCGACAACTCATTTTCTTTCAGACATCCAAAGATGCATTTATTCATTGCTTCACCGGTCTGGCTGTTTCGATACGGTCAAGGCAACACAGTCTGGAATTCGCACCCTGACCCTCTCAGACCTTCTTTCCTCTTTTAAGGTATTCCTGAAAACCTGTTTATTTGACAATACTTTTGATCACCTGACCTAATATCCCCATCTGTGGCCTTATGTCAGAAATTCTCAATTTCTGTGAAATTATAAAAATGATAAAAATACAACTGTTGTTAATTTGCACACACATTGTCAACTCTTCACTGTCGCTAAGTGAATAATCTGTAACATCTCTTACCCAAGAACATTGTGGGAGCACATTCACCACACGAACTGCAGCTGTACAAGGAAGTCAAACATCACCTTCTCCACAGGCAATGGGACTTTGGCATTAATCACTGGTGTCTGTGGAGGGAGAAACACATAGTTGACATTTCAGGGAGTGCTAAATGCATTACAGGAAATGAAAATGTTGCAGAATTCGATGGTCAGAAATGGAAGGAAAATGCACTCTTTTGTTGAAAAAAAGAATTATTCACTGGCAAAGATACTGTGGAAAATTTAGTCCGTTTAGAGAGCAACACATTGTCAGGGGTTGGGCTGCAGAGGAAAATTAACTTACAAAAGGTCTGTGAACGAACAGGAAAACACTAAAAAAGCCAAACTCCCTGTGTCCAAAGACTTTAACTCCCCTTCCCGCTCCACCAAGAACATGCAGGTCCTGGGCCACCTCCACCGCCAAATCCCAAGCAACTGATGCCTGGACGAAGAACGCCTCATCTTCTGTGTTCGATCCTCCAACCACATGGGATCAATGTGGATTTCACCAGTTTCCTCATTTCCACTCCCCCCACTTTATCCCAGATCCAGCCTTCCAACTCAGCACCGTCCTCTTGACCTGTCCTACATGTCCATCTTCCTTCCCACTGATCGGCTGCTGCCTGACCTGCTGTGCTTTTCCAGCATCACACACTTTGACATTGAAAACATCCTGACTCTGACACTGTGTAAATCCTGCCCTATCACTCCCTGCCAGGGATGGCTGCGCATGCGTCCCCAATCAGCTTGCCCCTCACAAAGTCGACGGCCACACACGTGTCCCGTGGATCACTGCTCCCAATAAAGATGGCAGTGATCACTCACGCCTTTCACCATTTTCCGGTTTGCCACAAACACGGGCCTGGGATTTTCAAATTTGTGTTTTCCGATGTGCACTAAGTTCTGTAAAACGTCTCAGCCAATTCCATTAAAATTTCCTTCCCTTCCTCGTCAATAGGTCTTTCCTTAACCGTGCCCTGCACCTTCACACATTTCCAGTGGCTTGGTCCCAACAACACTGTGCTGCCAGTGAAGCTTATCACGTGGTTGAGTATAGCCACGCCCCTCATTCATTAAGATTGGTTGGAGGTCCAACCGGCACTGCTTGGTCTTCCAGCCCCATCCACATTCTCTTATTGGTCCTGCGCTGAGATCAATCACTAGAGGCCCATTGTGGGCTGGAGCATGCTCAGTGCTTTCTACTTTTGCAGCTGTTCATCAGGTATAAGAGAGAGGGTTCATTCCGTTTTCTCCTAATATCAGACATTAACCACAACTCCCTGCATTGTATGGAGCCTTTCACACTGACAAATCTCCTAAAGTGTTTCACGAATGCTGGAAACGTTTATTAAAGAGAACAACTTTAAGATACATCTTTGAGGAGTACAGAGGGGGTTAGGAAGGATATTGAAGAAGATTTTTTTAGATTAGATTACTTACACAAACTGTCTAAAGAGGAACCCACCCAGACCCATTCCCCTACATCTAACACTACGGCAATTTAGCATGGCCAATTCACCTAACCCGCACATTTTTGGACTGTGGGAGAAAAACTCCACACAGACAGTTGCTTGAGGTGGGAATAGAACCCCGGTCTCTGGCGCTGTGAGGTATCAGTGCTAACCACTGTGCCACCATGCCGCCCATCAGCAGCGCTGCCCTCTGCAGCTCCAATCATAGAGTGATGTCTGTGGGGAACAGCTTACAACGGAGACAGTTAGTGGCTAACCATAGTTTAGCAACCCCATGTCTTAGCCCCCGACCCCACATACCAGGCCTTGTTCTCACAGCCTGTCATTACACACTACCTAAGGTTAGCCACTAACAGTCTCCATTAACAGCTAGTCATCGTCCCCCAGCCAGATCGTTATCCACTCCTTTATCTAACCCTTCTTCTCGCTCTATCTCCACCTATCCTTTACTCCGTACATCCTCCCCTAAACACTACCTTCTGCATTTAAACCAATATTTTTTCTCTCAGTATCAGTTCTGAGGAACGGACACCGGATCTGAAACATTAACTCTGATTTCTCTTCACAGATGCTGCCAGACCTGCTGAGCTTTTCCAGAACCTCCTGGTTGTTGTTTCTGATTTACAGCATCTGCAGTTCTTTTGGTTTTAATTTACCGGGAGTTTGTATTTCAGGTCCAACAGCCTCTGTCCCAGTCTCTGCTGTCTCTCCCAACCCCACCCAGTGACACTGCACCTGCACAGCTCATGGACAGGTGTTGTCTTGCTGGCCACACCCCTCATTCGATTCCATTGGCTGCAGGACCACATAGATTCTCCTCCCATTGGTCAGGAGCTGCCGTCAATCAGCCGGCTCCATTGTGATGAGTGTGGAGGGCTCATCCAGCTCTCTGCCCTGGGATGAGCTTCAACATTCACAGTGAATGGGGCAGTATCACAGACCACAGGGGCTGGGTGCTGTTCAGTCCATTTCGGCTGCACTCTCTCCCACTGTTGATGCTTCAAATCTGTCCCAACTCCCCTCCCATTTGCCCATAGCCCCCCAAATCATTCCTTATAAAGTAAAATTCCAAGTCTGTTTCAGAATACCTGCTGAATCTGCGTCGATCAGACTGTTCCAGATGCTCAGAACTTACTGAGTACAATAATGTTCACATTTCCACTTTGTATTATTTGCCAATTACTTGAAAGTAGTTACTAAAAGTAGTGACAGTGTTAACAATTCCTCTCTCTCCGCAAATTCAATATCTTGGAACCAAATCTGCACCAGGTCGAAATCACTGCTTCACCTTCTCAGCTCCAAGGACAATTATCTGTGCTTCAGCTAGTTCTTCACAAAAGAGGAAAACATCGTAGTTTATTAACGTCATAGACATGTACAGCACAGAAACAGAACTTCGGTCCAATTCATCCATGCCAACTAGGAATCCTAAACTATTGGAGTCCCATTTGCCAGCTATTGGCCTGTATCCATCAAACCCTTACTGTTTACGTACCCAATCGGATGCCTTTTAAATGTTGTGATTTTATCA
>NW_025210854.1:9527-17127 GCF_004010195.1 Chiloscyllium plagiosum
AGAAGTGGCTTAATCAATGTCTTTTAAATGTTGTAATTGTACTAACCTCCACCCCTTCCCTTGGCAGCTCACTCCAAACATGCACTGCCTTCAAACTGTCCAACTGTGGCAAAGTCCTTGCAAACATTTTCTGAAACGTTTCAAGTTTCACAACATCATTCCTGGAACAGGGAGATTGGAACTGAAAACAGAATTCCAGAAGAGCCTTAATCAATGTCCTGTACAGCCACAACATGACGGAGGGCATAACAAACGCTGCATTCACTCCCTTGCCTACCTGTGACTCTACTTTCAAGGAACTATGAACCTGCACTCCAAGGTTTCTTTGTTCAGCAACACTCCCCAGGACCTTACCAGTAAGTGTATAAGTCCTGCCCTGATTTGCCTTTCCAAAATCCAACAGCTAACATTTATCTAAATTGAACTCTATCTGTCATTCCTTGCTCCATTGGCCCATCTGATCAAGATTCTGTTGTATTCTGAACTAACCTTCTTCGCTGTCCACTACACCTTCAATTTTGGTGTCTTGTGTAAAGCTGCTAACCATACCTCATATATTCACATCCAAGTATTTTATTTAAGGACCCAATAATCGTTCCTTGTAGCACACTGCTGCTCACAGTCCTCCAGTCCACAAAGCAAACCTCCATCAGCATCTTGTCTCCTACCATCAAGCCAGTTTTGAACCTAAATGGCTTGCTCTCCCTTCATTCCATGTTATGTAACCTTGCTAATCAGTCTGCTTTGTGGAACCTTGTTGAATGTCCATATAAACAACGTTCACAGCCTGGTTTAATCAATTTTCTTTGTCACTTCAAAACATTCAGTCAATTTAGTGAGACACGATTGTGCACGTACAAAGCCACATTGACAACAGTCAATGATTATTCCTTACTTTTCCAAATAGATGGATATCCAGTCCCTCAGAATCCCTTGCAACAACTTCCCTGCCACTGACTTCAGGCTCACTATTGTTTTGTTCCATGGCCTCTCCTTACCACCTTTTTAAAATAATGGCACCTCACCTGTCGCTATCAATGATACAAATACCTCAGGAGAGACCCAACAATAACTTCCCGAGATTTCCAGAAAGTTCCGGAATACATCTGATCAGATCCCACGGCTTTATCCAACTTGATGCGGTTCAAGCCATCCAGCAACACCTCCACTGTAACATGGATACGTTTCAAGTTCTCTCTGTTTATTTCTCCAAACTCTCGAGCTTCCATATCTTTCTCCAGTAAAAATGACGTGAAATATTCGCATATCTTTCCCACCCCCGGTGGTTCCATAGACAGCCTCGTTAAACTTTAAGGGGTCCTATTCTCTGGTCCAGTTCATCTTTTGTCTTTGATATATTTGTTTAATCTCTTTGGATTCTACTTAAACCATTTCCTGAAGCTATTTCATGTCAAACAGCATCAGCAGCAAGCAACAGAGTGAAACGATCCCACAACCAATGGAACAGATCGGAGCTCTGCAGATCTCGCACACCCAGTTGTGAACGGTGATGGACAATTAAACAACTCACTGGAGGAAGCATCACAGATATCCCCACCCTGACTGATGGAGAGGCCTCACACATCCATGCACCAAATCAGACAACAGCATTTGCAGCAATCTGCAGCCAGAAGTGCAAAGTGGGATGATCCATCTCAGCCTTCTCCAGTGGTTTCCAACATCACAGATGTGAGTTTTAAGCCAGTTTGACTCAGGTTGAATAACATCAAGAAATGGTTAAGTAGTGCAAAGGCTACGGGCCCTGCCAATATTCTGGCAATAATACTGATGGCTTGTGCTCCAGAACTTGCCACCCACCAAGCCAAGTACCGCTCCAGCACTGGCATCTACCGACAATTTGGAACATTGCCCAGGGATGTTCAACACAAAAACACAGGGCAATCCAACCCAGGCAATTTCCATCTATCAGTCCACACTCGATCAGCAGTAAAGTGATGGAAAATGTCATTAACAGGGCTACCAAGCAGCAGCTGCTCAGCAACACTCATTTTAGGCACCACCAGGGTCACGAAGCTCCCGATTGTGTTACCACCCTGATTCACAACCTGACAACCAGCTGAATCCTAGCGGTGAGGTGAAGGTGACAGCCCAGTCCCACTCCAACACCACTATTTCTAGATGATTCTAATCCTCGTCTCAGCTCATATACCCTCATCCACCTTGTGTTATCTCTAGACTTCATGATCCAAACGCACTCCTGGCCAGCTTCCCACATTGAATCTCCCTGTAATCTCAAGAAAAACTAAATCTCTGCTGCCCAAGTACTCCCTCGCACCAAAACTTATTGATCCATCAAAAGGCTCCTATTCATAATCAACAACATAGAGCCACAGAGATATACAGCATGGAAACAGACACTTCAATCCAACCCGTCTATGCCAACCAGATTTCCCAACCCAATCTAGTCTCACCTGCCAGCATCCTGCCCACATCGCTAAATTTCAAATTCTCACCCTTGATTTAATTCCTGGTTGTGATCATTCCTAGCTCGCTGCTTCACACACCCTTTGAGATCTCGACAACCCATTCTGTTCGAGACTCCCGATGATCTGTTAATTCATTACCAAAACCTGCTTATTTGGCAATGTGTTTGGTCACCTGACTTAATATCATCCTTCTCTGGCCTTCTGTCTAAAGTTCCCAATAATATTTTTGTGAAATCATAAGCAGGATAATAAAACTACAAACTGTTCTTGATTTGGACATTACCTTCAAATCATCACTGTTGCTGTAATGAATACTCTATAATGCCACTTACCCAACCACAATGTGGGAGCACCTTCACCACAGAAACTGCAGCTGTACAAGGAAGTCAAACATCACCCTCTCCCCAGGCAACAGGGAATTGGCATTAATCACTAGTATCTGTGGAAGAAGAAACACAGTTGATGTTTCAGGAAGTGTAAAACAGATTACAGGGAATTAAAATGGTGCAGAATTTGATAGTTAGAAATGAAAGGAAAATACAGTCGCTTATTGGAAAAAAGAATTCTTGACTGTCAAAGCTTTTCTAGAAATAATTAATAAGCAGCACATGGTCAGGGGCTGGGCGGCAGTGAAAAATTAACTTACAAACATGTCTGTAAAAGTAATAGGAAAATACTATACAGACCAAAAATACACCCATTTTTTGAGAATGAAGATGCTGGATATTGACAAAGTGGTCATGTGGGAGCCCAGAGATGAAGCAGAGCAGTATACGCTGTTTTGATCCCACAGTTATAGAGATGTAAAAGCAACAACACAGACCCTTCCGTCTAACTCATCCATGCCAACGAGATCCTAACCTAATCTTGTCCCATTTGCCAGCACTTTGCTCATATCCCTGTAAACGCTTCCTAATCATATCATGTGACCATTTAGATGCCTTTAACACGTTTTAATTGTACTAGCTTCCACCACTTCCTCTGGCAGCTCATTCCACCCACATCATGAAAGAGTTGCCCTTTGGACCCCTTTGAAATTTGTCCCTGTTCACCCTAAAGCAATGCCCTCTACTTATGGACACCACCACTTCAGGGAAAACGCCTTGTTAATTTTGAAGCTCCTTGGATGCTGCCTGAACAGCTGTGCTGTTCCAGCACCACTAATCCAGAATCTGGTTTCCAGCATCTGCAGTCATTGTCTTTACCTCGTTGATTTCGAAGCTCCTTGGATGCTGCCTGAACAGCTGTGCTATTCCAGCACCACTAATCCAGAATCTGGTTTCCAGCATCTGCAGTCATTGTTTTTACCTCGTTGATTTCGAAGCTCCTTGGATGCTGCCTGAACTGCTGTGCTGTTCCAGCACCACTAATCCAGAATCTGGTTTCCAGCATCTGCAATCATTGTTTTTACCTTGTTGATTTACTCTATTCATGCCCCTCATGATTGTACAAACCTCCGTAACATCACCGCTCAGCCTATGGCATTCCAGGGAAAACAGCCCCAGCGTTTTATGCCACACCGTACAGCTCAAATCCTCCAACCCTAACAACATCTTTGTAAGTCTTTTTTGAAACCTTTGAAGTTTCACAGCACCTTTCTGATAAGAGGCAGGCCAGAATTGCACACAGTATTCCAAAAGTGGCCTAACGAATGTCCTGTACAGCAACATGACCTCACACATCCTATACTCAATGCTCGAAGCGATAAAGGAAAATATACTGAACACCTTCTTCATCATCCTATTTGCACGCAACTTGACTTGCATGGACTATGAACCTGAGGTCCAAGTTCTCTTTGTTCTGCAATTGTCTCCAGGGCATTGTCATTCAGTGTGCAAGTCCTGCCCTGATTTGCTTTTCCAAAAAGCAGCACCTCACGTTTATCTAAATTATACCCCATCTGATCAATATCTTATTGTAATCTGAGGTAACCTTCTTCGCTATTCAAAATACCTCCAATTTTGTATGACCTGCAAACTCATTTTCGATACGAAATCATTTAAATTAATGACGAAACAAATCCAGAAATAAATATCAATTTCTCTGAGTTTGAATGTGCTCTGTGGAAATCCTGCCCAATGACTCTGGACCAGAGAAAGGCTGCACATGCGCCTGGCTGCATCTTGCCCCCAATAAAGATGGTGTCCTTGCCCCGAATAAAGATGGCGGTGCTCACTCAGGCCTGCAGCCACGCTGAGGCAATTCCCAGTTTACTACAAACACGGGCCTGGGACGTTCAAATTTGTGTTTTCCGATGTGCACAACATGTTTGTAAAACCTCTCCGCTCATAGCACCACAGTTTTTCTCCCGTTTCCCTCTGTTGATTTCTTTCCTTACCGTATCATTTCACTCCATAACTTCCTGAGCATTCATTGTCGCGACTCTCCGCCGCGCGTGACAGTGATCACGTGGTTTAGTCCAGTTCCGCCCTTCCTTCACTTTAATTGATTGGAGGACAAACCGCCCGGCCAGGTCCTTCAGCTCCGCCCACCCTTTCATTGGCCCGGTGCTGACATCAATCACCCGGGGTCCCTTTGTTGGCTAGAGCATGTGCAGTGCGTCCTGCTTTTGCTGACATGTTGGGTCATGTTATGGGAGAGTTTACTGAGGGTAAGAATTCCCTTTGTTTGAGCTCTGCACTAGATTCCCTTTATTCATGGAGGGAATTGCCTTCCAACTCATGACTGCATAGCTGTGATTGATGAATCAGTGCCTTCTGAATCAGTACATAAATACCCCATTTTTAGTCCTTCCCAACGTCTGAGATCTTTAGCACAATGTATCACGCTCTTCTTTGGAGACAAAAGAGCATGAAATGGAGCATCAAGGAATCGGAACAGGAGTAGGGCATTCATCGCCTTCAGCTTGTTCCCCCATTCTATCAGAACACAGGCCTCAACACGTCTTTTATGCTTGATCCGCATAGCCCTCAACTGCTCAATATTTCAAAACTCTATGTGCCCTCTTTTAAAATAATTTGAGATAAAATCATGGATTCCCTATTGTATGGAAACAAGCCTTTCAGCCCAACAAGTCACACTTACCCTCCAAAGATTAACCCAACCAGACCCATTCCTCTACCACATTTAGCTTTCACAATTCATTGGGCTAGAAAATTCTAGCCGTTCACTGAGAGAGAAAATTCTTTATATTTTTTTTGAATGAAAGTTCCCTTCTGCAATATCCCCTAGTTTGAGTCTTCACTGGTGCTAGAAGATCGAGACAACATCTACCCTGTCAAGCTCCTCGAAATCATGTTTCTGTAAGTTCACCCCTTATTTGTCGAGATTCTATTGAATAATGACCTAACCTGTTTAGCTATTCTTGATAGGTCAACCCTTTGATCCTCGAAGCATCTAAGTGAATCTTTTTTTGAATGGTCTTCAATTCTGGTTTATCCTTTATTAAATATGGGAGCTAACATTGTATGCAGTACTCCTTGTAAGGTCTCAGCAACAGCCAGTTGGCTAACCAATCCTCAGTCCATGCAAGTACATTACCCAGATACCATGAGCACCTATATTGTGCAATTAACTTTTATGTAGCACCTTATTATTTGCAGTTTTAAATTCCAAATACAAAACATTATTGGATTGCCCTTTATCAGCCCTGCTTGTTATCTCCTTAATGAACTGTCGCAAATTTGTCAAATATAGTTTCTCTTTCACAAAACCCAGTCTACTATGTTTAATGATAAGCTTTTTTAAATGTCCTGCTATTTCTTACTTTAATATTCGACTCTGCTGTATTTCCAAAACAGACATTAAACTAACTTGCCTGTAGTTTCCTGATATGGTGTATTCACTGATCTGAACATGAATGAGCAGTTTGCGAAAGTCACTGTATTGTATAATAGTTAGGAGTGTACTCTGGTAATTCCATTATGGTTCACTTCAATTGTTTCAACTGAAAAACAACGACGTTCCACTTATTTTAAAATATGTAAGAAATGGTGATACTAACTCTTCATTGTAAAAAAAATTACATAAAGTAAAAATGGCCTGCCATATATTCCCCAAATACTGATCTAAAAACAGTCAAATATTGTCTATAAAGCATGATTCTGTCAACAGGTCTATGTCCAAGGCGACATCACTATTCTCCCCAGTAGGTTCTGTTCCATTGACAGGACATAACCAGACAGAGAGGGGCAGCTACTTGGAATATAGTCAATACGTGCTCACTATTGATGCTGGATCCTGTGGTTTTTTAGACTGATCTGTGGCAAGTTTTAGGGAATCAATAAAGGAGAGACATAATTGACCACATCGTCGCCAATCTGTCTGTTGTAGATACACCTCTCTATTTAATATATCAATAAGAGTGGAAATTGCAGTCCTTGTGGGGATGACGGGCCGTATTCACATTTTGTATACCTTCAACCATGTCATTTGTGCTCAATTAGACACTTTAAACAGATCGAACAACTCATGATGATGCATCCATGAGGTACAGTGTACAATCAGCAGCAAAACTATCATATTCTGCACAACTCACGACGTCTCGAAACTGATGGTCCAACATAACTTCCACCCTACAGTAAACTTCAAGCCAGGGTTCCACGCTGGGAAAGTGAAGCGTGCAGAAGGATATGTTGGGAGCAGCACCAGCCAGACCCAGATATGAGGGGACAACCTGGAGAAGCTCTTATTGTTTTCAGCTACACAACAAGCCAACTTGCATACTAAACAGCAGAAGCAGCAAGTGATAGGCAGAGTTCAGTGATCCCATAATGATTGCTTCTGATCTTATCTCTGCCGTTCTGCGACATGTACTCATTAATGATAGTGGATAATGAAAGAGACCATTGGATGAGGAGGCTGCTCTCCAGCAATGAAATTCCCACTTGTGGGGGAATGCAACACATCAGGGAAAAATTTCTGCTGCATTTGTAACAATCTTCAGATAGAAGGGCTGTGCAGATTATACATTTTGACCTCCTTTAGTGAACCCACCATTACAAACACCAAACTTCCGATAATTAGATTCAGTCCACACGATGTCAATACACAGGAAACTGACTTAACTCGGCAGATCGGGACATCTCCAGCCAAGATGTTCTGTTCAAGCAAGAACACTGACATCTACCAACAATGAGATGAATAGCCCAATTATGCCCTGTAAACACAAAGCTGGTCACTTCCATTGCAGC
>NW_025210854.1:17357-20920 GCF_004010195.1 Chiloscyllium plagiosum
GATCTTCAGATAGAAGGGCTGAGCAGATTATACATTTTGACCTCCTTCAGTGAACCCACCATTACAAACACCAAACTTCCGATAACGAGATTCACTCCACATGATGTCAATACACAGGACACTGACTTAACTCGGCAGATCGGGACATCTCCAGCCAAGATGTTCTGTTCAAGCAAGAACACTGACATCTACCAACAATGAGATGAATAGCCCAATTATGCCCTGTAAACACAAAGCTGGTCACTTCCATTGCAGCCAATCACTGACCCATCGGTGCACGGTCCACCATGTAAATGTGAAGGAAAGTGTCAGCAATAAGGTGATCAATCAGCAATGTCCTGCTCAATGTCAGTCGGTTTGTGTGCTGTCAGGCTCACTCAGCTCCTGATCCCATTGGAAGCTTAGTTCAAAAGAGTGGAATTTCAAAGGGGTCGTGCGTGGAATTACTCTTAACATCAAGGCACCATTTAAAGATGTGTGACAAAAGGACCCTAAGTAAAATTGCAGCTATTTGGAATCTGGGAAAATACTCTCCTGGTTGGAATTAACACCAGGGAGAAAGAAAATGATTAGATTTGGTACAGCGTAATGAACCTGGCCAGGTGCTAAATTTGAAGGTAAGAGACCACTTTGGTGATAGTGAACACAATTCGGTTATGTTAACTTTAGCAATGGAAACAGATGGGCACATACCACATGGTAAGAGAGTTATTGCTGAGGGAAAAACAATTGTGATGTCACTAGGCAAGATTTAGGATGCTTACAATGGGAAAGCAAACTGCAGGGGATGAGCACAATTGAAATGTGGTGTTTATGCAAGGACCAGCAGAGTATAAATGCGTGTCTTTGAAAAGTATGTACATGTCAGGCAGGGAGAAAGTGTTAGAACGAGGGAGACGTGATTTGCTAAGGAAGTTGAATCTCTTGACAAGAGGAAGAAGAAATTTTATGTTAGGATGAGACTGCAAGGCTCAGTTAGGGTGCCTGTGAGTAACACATTAGTCATGAAACACGTAAAGAGAGAGCTAAGAAGAGCCAGGAGGGGACATGAGATGTTGTTTGCAGATAGGATCAATGAAAACTCTGAAGCACTCTATAAGTATATCAGGAATAACATAATGCCGAGGGAAAGATTAGGGACATCATGGAATGTAGTGGGAAGTTATCCATGGAGTTTGGGGAGGTAGAGGAAGCGGTAAATGATTATTTTTCGTCAGTATTAACACTGGAAAAAGACAATGTCGTCGAGGAGAATACTGAGATACAGGCTACTAGACTGGATGGTTCTGACGTATAGAAGGGGGAGGTGTTAGCAATTCTGGAAAGTATGAAAATAGATAAGTCCCCTCGGCCGGATATGATTTTTCCAAGGATTCTCTGGGACGCAAGGGGGGAGATTTCATCGCCTTTGGCGTAGATCATTCTGTCTTCATTGTGTACAGGAATAGTGCTTGAAGACTGCAGGATGGCAAATAGAGTCATGTATGATGTCCCTTAGTTCAGGAAGGGGAATGGAGACAACCCTCTTTATTATAAACCAGCGAGCCTTACTTTTGTTATAAGTAAACGGTCAGATAAGATCAAAAGACATAGACTTATAATAATCTAGAGAGGAATCCTTTGGTTAGGCATATTCGAGACAGTTTGGTGAAGTGTAAGTCAGGCCTCACCAACCTTATTGCGTTTTTTGCAAACGGTGACCAAACTGATAAATGGGGCGGGGGGGGGGGGGGGGCAATGCTGTATATACGGTGCACGTGGATTTCAGTAATGCTTTTGATAACTCTTCCCCACAGTCGGCAATTGAACAAAATACTGAGGCATGAGATTGAAGGTGATGTAGCGGTTTGGATGAGAAATTGGCGAGCTGAAAGAAGACAGAAGGTGGCAGTTGATGGGAAATGTTCATCCTGGAATTCAGTTACTAGTGGTGTACTGCAAGACTGCATTTTAGAGCCACTGCTGTTTCTCATTTTCACGACAGCGTAGAAGAATGAATTACTAAATTTGCCGATGACAACTAAGGTTGGTTGAGTTGTGAACAGTGATGAAGGATGTCATAGATGTCATATGACAAAGGTCATAGATAAGCTACAGAGCTCATCTGAGAGGTGTCAAATAGAGTTTCATGTAGAAAAGTGTGGGGTGATTCACTTTGGAAGGAGTAACAGGATTGCAGACTACTAGGCTTATGATAAGATTCTTGGGAGAGTAGTTGAGCAGAGAGATCTCGGTATCCATGTGCAAAGATCCCTGTAACTTGTGACCCAGTAATTCGCGTTGTGAAGAAGGCATATGATGTTTTAGTGTTGACTGATAGTTTTGAGTTTTGGAACATGAGGTCATGCTGCAGCTGTACAAATCTCCGGTGCGGCCGAACTTGGAGTTTTCGTACATTTCTGGTCATCACATTATAAGAAGGATGTGGAAGCTTTAGAAAGGGTGCAAATGAGATTGACTAGAATGTTGCCTGGTGTGGATGAAAGGCCTTATGAGGAAAGGCTGAGAGACTTGAAGTTGTTTTCGTTGTAGAGCGGAATGTTGAGAGATGACTTAATTGAAACATATAAGATGATCAGGGGATTAGTTGGGGTGGACAGTGAGAGCACTTTTCCTCGGACACTGATGGCTAGCACGAGGGGACACAGCTTTGAATTGAGGGGTGACAGATATAGGACAGATGTGAGAGCTAGTTTCTTTACTCAGACAGTAGTCGGGGCGTGGAACACACTGCCTGCAACAGTCGGAGTCTCGCCAACTTTAAGGGCACTTAGAAGGTCATCGGTTAAACGGACAGATGAAAATGGAGTGTAGGACAGATAGGAGATTGATGGGGTGGAAGGTAACGACCGGGGAGTTTTGTCGGTGTTGCATTGGGAGGGGTGGGTTTCAACTTCTCTTCAATGTGGTTGACAATGCACTTCAGCACAAATCCTCGACATCACACACCACTGCACGTGAACCACACCCTTCCCAACACAACAAGGACAGAACCTTCCTGGTCCTCACCTTCCACCCCACCAACCTCCACAGGCAATCCATCATCCTCCACTAATTCAGCCACCTTCGTACAGACGCTACGACCAGAAATATATTGCCCTCTCCAACACTGTCTGCTTTCAGAAAATCCCCTTCTCCCTGCCACTCCCTCGTTTGGTCCACACCTCCCACCAGCCCACACTCCACTCCTGACCTCTTAGCCAGCGTCCACACTACTCCGCTCACCTCCGTCCAAGACCCAAGGAATTCTTCCACATCCGCCTGAAATTTAGTTGCACATCTCCCAATATTACCTGCTGCATCCGTTGCACAGTGTGTGGTCTCTCTACATTGGGGAGACAGGGAGCCATCTCGTGGCTCGTTTCAGAGAACACCTCTGGGACACCTGCACCCACCAACTCCACCACCCCGTGTTGAACACATCAAGTCCTCCGCCCACTCCCTCAAAGGCATGCAGGTCCTGGGCACCCTCCACTGCCAAACCATACCACAAGACGCCTAGTGCAGGAACGCCTCATATTCAGCCTTGGGAGATTGCAATCACACGAGATAAATGTGGATTT
>NW_025210855.1:0-7199 GCF_004010195.1 Chiloscyllium plagiosum
AGTCCCACATTGAGCACTGTGTCCAGTTCAGTGTTAGTCCCAGTTGAGCACTGTGCCCAGTTCAGTGCCGGGTGACCACAATAAGCAAGACTGGTCTGATTAATTCTGCACAGCCTGACCTGGTCGTGTGAGTTGCGTCAGCGAAATTTGAGCAGTTTCTCTATTTATATTGTGAATACTTCCTTCACATTTCTGAAGAGCCAACTAGACATTATCAATAGCCCTGCTATCTCTTTGTGCTCATTTTAGATTGCTAACCTATTCACCAATGTACCACTCAGGGCCACTTGAGACATCTGCCTTGCGTCACTGTAGGATGCCTCAGCAGCATTGAGTGTATTAGTATTCATCCACCTTATGAACTGATCGACTCACACAATTAGGTCCAGATAATGTATGTCCAAATGTCTGTTAAGCCCTTCCCTTTAGCTTTTGAAAATAAAAAACATGTGCCTTGGAATTGTTTGCAATTTGAATCCCTGTTTGTTGATGTAAGCCTGAGGCCTATCATTACAGAATTATTCCTGCTTGATTGCTTCTATTACCTGGCATTATCACAGTGGGAGGCCTGTCAATTCACAGTTTGACATTTCCAAGAGGTCATTGAGGAATTAGCTGTCTTTGATGTGGGACTCTGAATGAGAATGTTTCTTTTAATAAGGTATTAAATATTTGAAAGGATTGAAATGTGTTGAATATACTTTTAACAATGAGTTTTTTTCTCATTTGGTGAAGTCAATAAAAGATAGTAAGAACTTTATTTCAGCAAAGCATAGCTCCTGATGTCTTCCCATTGTGGGTACAGGATGAGTTGGCATGGAGGATGCAAGGGCAAAGGGTGGCATGGGTTGGCATGAAATGGAACTAATTCAGCTTAGGAGCTATAAGGAGCTATGGGAATGAGTAAGGGGTCAGGGCTGGCATTGGTGTGAGGGGCCAAAGGAGGTGGGTGAGGCATGAGTTGGCATGAATGGGCCATGGGCAATGGATGGTGGAGGTTAGGGGTGAGGGGAGTTCAAAATCGAGGGCAAGGGGAGCCTGGCACCCAGGGCCCCTGGTGGCTGCCTCTGGACTGTGTCTGGGACTGGACCATTCCCCCACCTTCCTACTGAGAGAAGATCCCATTCACCAAACCCCACTACCAAAGATCTGGTTGGCCCCTTGCCCACCTCACCCCCAATTAGAGAACCCATAGGTCAAAGCTATTTCTCAGAAGGGGCTTGCACTGAGTCAGAAAAGTTCCAAACTCTCCATCGCCTATCCAAGTGATGAGCACATTTTACAGGAGAATAGGTTAAAAAAAAAGCATTGGCATCACTTAAATAACAGTCAGCTGTTACAACATGGGGAAACGGGGTTAGGAACCTTTTTTGAATGGACGTATCAATAGGGGCTGAATGACCTTCCTCATTTGTAATTATCCTATAAGACGTGAGAATGACAAGACTGTAATAGCCTGAGCATGTATTTACTGAGTTCACATTATCAACTGGGCCAAATGACTCACATTTACCATGTTGTGAATGTTGCAGTTCCCTCGAATTCTGCTGTGGCTGATGGTGGAGCTAGCAATCATTGGCTCGGACATGCAGGAAGTGATTGGATCAGCCATAGCTATTAACCTGCTGTCTGCCGGAAGGTAAAGTACAATTCCTTTGTGTTCCTGGGGGAGGCAATTTGTTACTGACTGTCACAGTCCGATTGTATCTGACTTTACTGTTGCCAGGTCTTAGGCTCGTTTTCAACTTCAGATAATATCGGAAGTGGCTTCCACATCCTGCTCATTCACTGAAAATTCATAGCTTCACAGGAACCTATTGTGCAGAAGGAGGCTATTCAACCCCTTCAGTCCATGCTAGCCAACCGGTTTACCATTCAGCTTCATCCCACATTCCAGCTATTGGGTCGATACTCTGTAGGGTTTACCGCTTCAAGCTGCATATCAAAACCATTTCTGAAAGGTTGTGAGGGTTCTGCCTCTTGCACATAGCCAGACAGTAAGTTCCAGATCCCCGTTACCCTCTGGGTGAAACCATTTCCCCTCAATTCCTCTGGCCATCTCTATCTTATCTTAAATTCATGCCTCCTGACTATGGGCCCCACGACCAAGGGGAATAGGTCCTTCCTATTCTCTCTATCTGGGCCCCTCATTAGTCTCACCTCAGCCTCCCTCAGTTCCAGGGAAAACAATTTCAGCCTCACCAATCTTTCCAATAACTGAAAGTCTCCAGTCCTGGTAAATCTCCTCCACACCTTCTGTCATGCAATTACAACTTTCCGACAGTGCGGTGACCAGAACTGCACAAGGGACTCCTGTTGTGGTCTAACTAGCCTTTTATACAGCTCCTACATAACCTCCTAGCTCTTAAAAGCTCCCAAACCAGCCACCTTCATCAATCTGTGGACATGTACTCCAAGCTCTCTGTTGTATTTTTATTTATTCATGGGATGTGGGTGTCGCTGGCCAGGCCAGCGTTTATATCCCATCTGTAATTGTCCAGCAGGCACTTAAGAGCCAACCATATTGCTGTGGGTCTGGAGTCACATGTAGGCCTGGAATCACATGTAGGCCAGACCAGATAAGGACTGCCATTTCCTTCCCTAAAGGGAACCAGATGGGTTTTTTCTTGAGAATCCTGGGACTCTTCATTCAAATTCAATTCTGTGGTGGGATTTGAACTTTGTTGACAGAACATTACCTGGGATTAACAGTCCAGCAAAAATAACATTAGGCCATCACCTCCCTTACACTCTCCAGTAATAGAACTAATCCAGCAATCGACTGTTCCCCAGTGTTTCCCCTCTCACAATATCAATTTCTCCCCTCATATAAATTCTGTCCTGTCATCTTTCTGTCCGGGTAACAAACTGTTTCCCTGAATAGACCCTGAAAGCTACAGAAAGACTTGCATTTATGCAGAGCTTCTCATGAACGTCAGACATCTTAAAGCACTAAAAGGCCAATGAAATCCTTTTGTGTTGAAGAGAAATCACTGTTGCAACGTAGGAATTTCAGCAGCCAAGTACTCGGCAAATTCGCACAAATGGCAATAATCGGTTTCATGTTGGTGATTCAGGAACAAATATCAGCCAGCAAGGACGCCTCTGCTTCTTCAAATAATGCCAAGTGGTCCTTTACAGAAAAGTGACCTCAGTTTGACATTGTATCCAAAAGACAAGAGCTCTGACTGTGCAGCACTCCCACAGTTCTGCACTGGAGTGTGAGCCGAGGTTTTAACTTGGGAATCAGGTTTGTAACTAGAAGTGACTGAGCGGCAGTTGATACCAATCTCTCTCAGTGACACAGCCTCCCCAGCCACACACACTCACACTGTGAACACAGTTAAAAATCACACAACACCAGGTTATAGTCCAACAGGTTTATTTGGAAGCACTAGCTCTCGGAGCGCTGTTCCTTCATCAGGTGGTTAACAACTATCCTGTTACTCTCGCACCTATCGAGAGTTATATTTGCTATCATTTCCTCTAAATCTCTGGAACTATTCAGAGGCTTATAGAAAACTCCCAACAGGGTGACCTCTCCTTTCCTGTTTCTAACCTCAGCCTGAACTACCTCAGTAGATGAGTCCTCGAACGTCCTTTTTGCCACTGTAACACGGCCTTTGACTAACAATGCCACAATCCTTCCCCGCTTTTATCATCTTCTCTGTTCTTATTGAAACATCTAAATCCCAGAACCTGCAACAACTGTTCCTGTCCCTGCTCTATCCATGTCTCCGAAATGGCCACAACATCGAAGTCCCAGGTACCAACCCATGCTGCAAGTTCACCCACCTTATTCAGGATGCTGAAACCTTATTTTGGACCTCCCTACTCTCAACCTCCTCTACACCCGAACTACAATTTGGGTTCCCATCCCCCTGCTAAATTAGTTTAAATCCTCCCAAAGAGTATTAGCAAATTTGCCCCCCGGGATATTGGTACCTCTCTGGTTCAGGTGTAGACCATCCTGTTTGTAGAGGTCCCACCTACCCCAGAATGAGCCCCAATTATCCAGGCATCCAAAATCCTCCCTCCTGCACCATCCCTGTAACCACATGTTCAACTCCTCTCTCTCCCTATTCCTCACCTTGCTAGCACGTGGTACGGGCAATAAACCAGAGATAACAAATCTGTGGAAGCTAGCCACCCTAGCTCCCTGAATTTCTGCCTTAAATCCTCATCTCTTTCCCTACTTGTGTCGTTGGTGACTATGTGGACCACCACTTGGGGCTGCTCCCCCTCTCTCTCAAGGATTCCGAAAAAGCGATCCAAGACAGCACAAACTCTGGCACCTGGGAGGCAACACACCAGGTTGGCGTGAGTCTCTCTCATGCCAACAGAACCTCCTGTCTGTCCCCCGAACTATGGAGTACCCAATGACTGATGCTCTGCTCCTCTCCCCCCTTCCCTTCTGAGCAACAGGGACAGACTCTGTACCAGAGACCTATACCCATGGCTTACCCCTGGTAAGTCGTCCCCACCAACAGTACCGAAAACAGTATACTTGGTATTGTGGGGAATGGCCACAGGGGATCCCTGCACTGCCTGCCGGTTCCCTTTCCGTCCCCTGACGGTAACCCATCTACCTTCATCTTGTACCTGAGGTGTGACTACTTCCCTGTAACTCCTCTCAATAAGCCCCTCTGCCTCCCGAATGATCCGAAGTTCATCCAGCTCCAGCTCCAGTTCCCTAACGTGGTTTCCGAGGAGCTGGAGTTGGGTACACTTCCCACAGATGTAGTTATCAGGGACACTAGTGGTGAGCCTTAACTCCCACATTCTGCAAGAGCAACATTCAACTGCTGAAAATGTGTTGCTGGAAAAGCGCAGCAGGTCAGGCAGCATCCAGGGAACAGGAGAATCGACGTTTCGGGCATAAGCCCTTCTATCACCGGGGGAAACATTCCTGAAGAAGGGCTTATGCCCGAAACGTCGATTCTCCTGTTCCCTGGATGCTGCCTGACCTGCTGCGCTTTTCCAGCAACACATTTTCAGCTCTGATCTCCAGCATCTGCAGCCCTCACTTTCTCCTCAACATTCAACTGCCCTAACCTCCATTCCCATTATTCTAAATTCCCAATGAGCTGACTGAAAACTAAAAGAGGAAAAAAAAGACGAGTCATATAATCAATCTGGTGCACAGAGTCTTTTTTTTGGTTCGAGGAGGAGGGTGGGTGGGAGATACCACACCAGTCGTGTTTCGGGTAAAGCAACCACCCAAATATAAAGCCTCACTTACCCAGCATTCCCGTGTCCCCTCCTGCTCAGCGTCCACCCCCTCAGTAATGTTTCCCCCAGGGATAGACCCTCCCTCAGTAATGTTTTCACCAGTGATAGGCCCACGCTCAGTAATGTTTCCCCCAGTGATAGGCCCTCCCTCAGTAATGTTTCCCCCGTGATAAACCCTCCCTCAGTAATGTTTCCCCCAGTGATAGACCCTCCCTCAGTGTTGTTTCCCCTAGTGATAGACAATCCCTCAGTAATGTTTCCCCCAGTGATAGGCCCTCCCTCAGTAATAGTTTCACCAGTGATAGACCCTCTCTCAGTAATGTTTCCCCCAGTGAAAGACCCTCCCTCAGTAATGTTTCGCCCGGTGATAGACCCTCCCTCAGTAATGTTTCCCCCAGTGATAGACCCTCCCTCACTAATGTTTCCCCCAATGATAGGCCCTCCCTCAGTAATGTTTCCCCCGTGATAAACCCTCCCTCAGTAATGTTTCCCCCAGTGACAGACTCTCCCTCAGTGTTGTTTCCCCCAGTGATAGGCCCTCCCTCAGTAATGTTTCCTCTGGTGATCGATCCTCCCTCAGTAATGTTTCCCCCGGTGATAGACCCTCCCTCAGTAATGTTTTCACTAGTGATAGACCCTCCCTCATTAATGTTTCCCCCAGGGATAGACCTTCCCTCAGTAATGTTTTCACCAGTGATAGACCCTCCCTCTGTAATGTTTCACACAGTGATAGACCCTCCCTCAGTAATGATTCCCCCAGTGATAGACCCTCCCTCAGTAAAGTATCCCCCAGTAATAGACCCTCCCTCAATAATGTTTCCCCCAGGGATAGACCCTCCCTCAGTAATGTTTCCCCCAGTGATATGCCCTCCCTCAGTAATGTTTCCCCCAGTGATAGGCCCTCCCACAGTAATATTTCCCCAGGGATAGACCCTTCCTCAGTAATGTTTCCCCCAGTGATAGGCCATCCCTCAGTAATATTTTCACCAGTGATAGACCCTCTCTCAGTAATGTTTCCCCCGGTGATAGGCCATCCCTCAGTAATATTTTCACCAGTGATAGACCCTCTCTCAGTTATGTTTCCCCCGGTGATAGACCCTCCCTCAGGAATGTTTCACCCGGTGATAGACCCTCCCTCAGTAAAGTATCCCCCAGTGATAGGCCCTTCCACAGTAATGTTTCCCCGGCGATAAACCCTCCCTCAGTAATGTTTCCCCCAGTGATAGACCCTCCCTCAGTGTTGTTTCCCCCAGTGATAGGCCCTCCCTCAGTAATGTTTCCTCTGGTGATCGACCGTCCCTAGGTAATGTTTCCCCCGGTGATAGACCCTCCCTCAGTAATGTTTTCACGAATGATAGACCCTCCCTCAGTAATGTTTCCCCCAGTGATAGGCCCCCCCTCAGTAATGTTTCACCCGGTGATAGACCCTCCCTCAGTCATGTTTTCCCCAGTGATAGACCCTCCCTCAGTAATGTTTCCCCCAGTGATAGACCCTCCCTCAGTAATGTTTCCCCGAGGGATAGACCCTCCCACAGGAATGTTTCCCCCAATGATTAGTCCTCCCTCAGTAATTTTTCCCCCAGTTATTGACCCTCCCTCAGAAATGTTTCCCCTGGTGATTGACCTTCCCTCAGTAATGTTTCCCCCAGTGACAGACTCTCCCTCAGTAATGTATTCACGAGTGATAGGTCCTCCCTCAGTAATGTTTTCACCAGTGATAGGCACTCCCTCAGTATTGTTTCCCCCAATGATAGGCCCTCGCTCAGTAATGTTTCACCCAGTGATAGACCCTCCCTCAGTAATGTTTCCACCAGGGATAGACCCTCCCTCAGTATTATTTCCCACAGTGATAGGCCCTCCCTCAGTAATGTTTCCCCCTGTGATAGACCCTCCCTCAATAATGTTTCCCCTGGTGATTGACCCTCCGTTAATAATGTTTCCCCTCGGGATAGACCCTCCCTCAGTAA
>NW_025210855.1:7418-14972 GCF_004010195.1 Chiloscyllium plagiosum
CCAGTCATTTTTCCCCCAGTAATAGACCCTCCCTCAGTAATGTTTCCCCCAGTGATAGACCCTCCCTCAGTAATGTTTCCCCCAGGGATAGACCCTCCCTCAGTAATGTTTCCCCCAGTGATAGGCCCTCCCTCAGTAATATTTTCACCAGTGATAGACCCTCTCTCAGTAATGTTTCCCCCAATGATAGACCCTCCCTCAGTAATGTTTCGCCCAGTGATAGATCCTCCCTCAGTAATATTTTCACCAGTGATAGACCCTCTCTCAGTAATGTTTCCCCCAGTGATCGACCCTCCCTCACTAAAGTATCCTCCAGTGATAGACCCTCCCTCAGTAATGTTTCACCCGGTGATAGACCCTCCCTAAGTATTGTTTCCCCCAGTGATAGACCCTCCCTCAGTAATGTTTCCCCCAGTGATAGACCCTCCCTCACTAATGTTTCCCCCGGTGATAGGCCCTTCCTCAGTAATGTTTCCCCCAGTGATAGATCCTCCCTCAGTAATGTTTCCCCCAGTGATCGACCCTCCCTCACTAATGTTTCCCCCGGTGATAGACCTTCCCCCAGTGATAGACCCTCCCTCAGTAATGTTTCCCCCAGTGATAGGCCATCCCTCAGTAATATTTTCACCAGTGATAGACCTTCTGCCAGTAATGTTTCGCCCAGCGATAGACCCTCCCTCAGTAATGTTTCCCCCAGTGATAGACCCTCCCTCTGTAATGTTTCACCCGGTGATAGACCCTCCCTCAGTGAAGTATCCCCCAGAGATAGGCACTCCCTCAGTAATGTTTCCCCCAGTGATAGACCCTCCCTCACTAATGTTTCCCCCGGTGATAGGCTGTTCCTCAGGAATGTTTCCCCGTGATAAAACCTCCCTCAGTAATGTTTCCCCCAGTTATAGACCCTCCCTCAGTGTTGTTTCCCCCAGTGATAGACCCTCCCTCAGTAATGTTTTCACTCATGATAGACCCTCCCTCAGTAATGTTTCCCCCAGTGATAGACCCTCCCTCAGTAATGCTTCCCCCAGTGATAGACCCTCCCTCAGTAATATTTCACCCCGTGAAAGGCCCTCCCTCAGTAATGTTTCCCCCAATGATAGACCCTCCCTCAGTCATGTTTCCCCCAGTGATAGACCCTCCCTCAGTAATGTTTCCCCCAGTGATGGACCCTCCCTCAGTAATGTTTCCCCCAGTGATAGACCCTCGCTCAGTAATGTTTCCCCCAGTGATAGACCCTCCCTCAGTAATGTTTCCCCCGGCGATAGACCCTCCTTCAGTAATGTTTCCCCCAGTGATAGACCCTCCCTCACTAATGTTTCCCCCGCTGATAGGCCCTTCCACAGTAATGTTTCCCCCGTGATAAACCCTCCCTCAGTAATGTTTCCCCCAGTGATAGACCCTCCCTCAGTGTAGTTTCCCCCAGTGATAGGCCCTCCCTCAGTAATGTTTTCACTAATGATAGACCCTCCCTCAGTAATGTTTCACCCAGTGATAGACCCTCCCTCAGTAATGTTTCCCCCAGTGATCGACCCTCCCTCAGTAATATTTCACCCAGTGATAGACCCTCCCTCAGTAATGTTTCCCCCAGTGATAGACCCTCCCTCAGTAAAGTATCCCCCAGTGATGGACCCTCCCTCAGTCATGTTTCCCCCAGTGATAGACCCTCCCTCAGTAATGTTTCCCCCAGTGATAGACCCTCACTCAGTAATGTTTCACCCAGTGATAGGCCCTCCCTCAGTCATGTTTCCCCCAGTGAAAGACCCTCCCTCCGTAATGTTTCCCCCAGAGATAGACCCTCCCTCAGTAATGTTTCCCCCAGGGATAGACCCTCCCTCAGTAATGTTTCCCCCAGTGATAGACCCTCCCTCAGTAATGTTTCGCCCGGTGATAGACCCTCCTTCAGTAATGTCTCACCCAGTGATAGACCCTCCCTCACTAATGTTTCCCCTGGTGATAGGCCCTTCCTCAGTAATGTTTCCCCGTGATAAACCCTCCCTCAGTAATGATTCCCCTAGGGATAGACCCTCCCTCAGTAATGTTTCACCTGGTGATAGACCCTCCCTCAGTAATGTTTCCCCCAGTGATAGACCCTCCCTCAGAATTATTTCCCCCCAGTGATAGGCCCTCCCTCAGTAATGTTTCCCCCGGTGATAGACCATCCCTCAGTAATGTTTTCCCCAGTGATAGAACCTTCCTCAGTAATGTTTCCCCCAGTGATAGGCCCTCCCTCAGTAATGTTTTCACCAGTGATAGACCCTCCCTCAGTAATGTTTCGCCCGGTGATAGACCCTTCCTCAGTAATGTTTCGACCGGTGATAGACCCTCCCTCAGTAATGTTTCCCCCAGTGATAGAGCCTCGCTCAGTAAAGTTTCCCCCAGTGATAGACCCTCCCTCAGTAATGTTTCCCCCAGTGATAGACCCTCCCTCACTAATGTTTACCCCGGTGATAGTCCCTTCCTCTGTAATGTTTCCCCCATTGATAGACCCTCCCTCAGTAATGTTTCACCCGGTGATAGACCCTCCCTCAGTAATGTTTCGCCTGGTGATAGACCCTCCCTCAGTAAAGTTTCCCCCAGTGATAGACCCTCCCTCAGTAATGTTTCCCCCAGTGATAGACCCTCCCTCACTAATGTTTCCCCCGGTGATAGGCCCTTCCTCAGTCATGTTTCCCCTGTGATAAACCCTCCCTCAGTCATGTTTCCGCCAGTGATAGACCCTCCCTCAGTGTTGTTTCCTCCGGTGATAGGTCCTCCCTCAGTTATGTTTCCTCTGGTGATCGACCCTCCCTCAGTAATGTTTCCCCCGGTGATAGACTCTCCATCAGTAATGTATTCACTCGTGATAGATCCTCCCTTAGTCATGTTTTCACCAGTGATAGGCCCTCCCTCAGTATTGTTTCCCCCAATGATAGGCCCTCGCTCAGTAATGTTTCCCCCAGTGATAGACCCTACTTCAGTATTATTTCCCCCAGTGATAGGCCCTCCCTCAGTAATGTTTCCCCCGGTGATAGACCCTCCCTCAGTAATATTTTCACCAGTGATAGACCCTCTCTCAGTAATGTTTTCACTAGTGATAGACCCTCCCTCAGTAATGTTTCCCCCAGTGATAGGCCCTCCCTCAGTAATATTTTCACCAGTGATAGACCCTCTCTCAGTCAAGTATCCCCCAGTTATAGACCCTCCCTCAGTAATGTTTCCCCCAGTGATAGACACTCCCTCAGTGATGTTTCCCCCTGTGATAGACCCTCCCTCAGTAATGTTTTGCCCGGTGATTGACCCTCCCTCAGTAATGTTTCCCCCAGTGATCGACCCTCCCTCAGTAAAGTATCCCCCAGTGATAGACCCTCCGTCAGTAATGTTTCAGGAGAAAGTGAGGTCTGCAGATGCTGGAGATCAGAGCTGGAAATGTGTTGCTGGAAAAGCGCAGCAGGTCAGGCAGCATCCAGGGAACAGGATAATCGACGTTTCGGGCACAAGGCCGATTCCTGAAGAAGGGCTTGTGCCCGAAACGTCGATTCTCCTGTTCCCTGGATGCTGCCTGACCTGCTGCGCTTTTCCAGCAACACATTTCCAGCTCAGTAATGTTTCCCCCAGTGATAGACCCTCCCTCAGTAATGTTTCCCCCGTGATAAATCCTCCCTCAGTAATGTTTACCCAGTGATAGACCCTCCCTCAGTGTTGTTTCCCCCACTGATCGGTCCTCCCTCAGTAATGTTTCCTCTGGTGATCAACTCTCCCTCAGTAATGTTTCCCCCGGTGATAGACCCTCCCTCAGTAATGTTTTCACTAGTGATAGACCCTCCCTCAGTAATGTTTCCCCCAGTGATAGACCCTCCCTCAGTAATGTTTCACCCCAGTGATAGACCCTCTTCAGTAAAGTATCCCCCAGTGATAGATCCTCCCTCAGTCATGTTTCCCCCTGTGATACACGCTCCCTCAGTAATGTTTCCCCCGGTGATAGACCCTCCCTCAGTCATGTTTTCACTAGTGATAGACCCTCCCTCTGTAATGTTTCCCCCAGTGATAGGCCCTCCCTCAGTATTGATTTCACCAGCGACAGACTCTCCCTCAGTAATGTTTCCACCAGTGATACACCCTCCCTCAGAAATGTTTCCCCTGGTGATAGACACTCCGTCAGTGATGTTTCCCCCGGTGATAGGCCCTTCCTCAGTAATGATTCCGCCGTGATAAACCCTCCCTCAGTAATGTTTCCCCCAGTGACAGACCTTCCCTCAGTGTTATTTCCCCCAGTGACAGACCTTCCCTCAGTGTTATTTCCCCCAGTGATAGGCCCTCCCTCAGTAATGTTTCCTCTGGTGATCGACCTTCCCTCCGTAATGTTTCCCCCAGTGATAGGCCCTCCCTCAGTCATGTTTCCCCCAGGGATAGACCCTCCCACAGTAATGTTTCCCCCAGTGATAGACCCTCCCTCACTAGTGTTTTCCCTGGTGATAGGCCTTTCCTCAGTAATGTTTCCCCCGTGATAAAGCCTCCCTCAGTAATGTTTCCCCCAGTGATAGACCCTTCCTCATAATGTTTTCATTAGTGATAGACCCTCCCTCAGTAATGTTTCCCCCGGTGATAGGCCCTTCCTCATAATGTTTTCATTAGTGATAGACCCTCCCTCAGTAATGTTTCCCCCAGTGATAGACCCTCCCTCAGTGTTGTTTCCCACAGTGATAGGCCCTCCCTCAGTAATGTTTCCTCTGGTGATCGACCCTCCCTCAGTGATGTTTCCCCCGGTGATAGACCCTCCCTCAGTAATGTTTCCCTCAGTGATAGGCCTTCCCTCAGTAATGTTTCCCCCACTGATAGTCCCTCCCTCAGTAATTTTTCCCCCAGTGATAGACCCTCCATCAGTGTTGTTTCCCCCAGTGATAGGCCCTCCCTGAATAATGTTTCCTCTGGTGATCAACCCACCCTCAGTAATGTATCCCCCGGTGATAGACCCACCCTCAGTAATGTTCCACCAGGGAGAGACTCACCCTCAGAAAGGGTACCCCAGTGGTAGACCCTCCCTCAGTAATGTTTCACCCAGTGATAGACCCTTCCTCATAATGTTTTCACAAGTGATAGACCCTCCCTCAGAAATGTTTCCCCCAGTGATAGACCCTCCCTCAGTGTTGTTTCCCCCAGTGATCGACCCTCCCTCAGTAATGTTTCCCCCGGTGATAGGCCCTTCCTCATAATGTTTTCACAAGTGATAGACCCTCCCTCAGTAATGTTTCCACCAGTGATAGACCCTCCCTCAGTGTTGTTTCCCCCAGTGATAGGCCCTCCCTCAGTAATGTTTCCTCTGGTGATCGACCCTCCCTCAGTGATGTTTCCCCCGGTGATAGACCCTCCCTCAGTAATGTTTCCCCCAGTGATAGACCCTCTGTCAGTGTTGTTTCCCCCATTGATAGGCCCTCCCTCAATAAAGTTTCCTCTGGTGATCAACCCACCCTCAGTAATGTTTCCCCCGGTGATAGACCCTCCCTCAGTAATGTTCCACCAGGGATAGACTCACCCTCAGAAAGGGTACCCCAGTGGTAGACCCTCCCTCAGTAAAGTATCCCCCTGTGATAGACCCTCCCTCAGTAATGTTTCACCCAGTGATAGACCCTTCCTCAGTAATGTTTCCCCCAGTGACAGACCCTCCCTCAGTGTTGTTTCCCCCAGTGATTGACCCTCCCTCAGTAATGTTTCCCCCAGTGATAGACCCTCCCTCAGTAAAGTATCCCCCAGTGATAGACCCTCCGTCAGTAATGTTTCTGGAGAAAGTGAGGTCTGCAGATGCTGGAGATCAGAGCTGGAAATGTGTTGCTGGAAAAGCGCAGCAGATCAGGCAGCATCGAGGGAACAGGATAATCGACGTTTCGGGCACAAGGCCGATTCCTGAAGAAGGGCTTGTGCCCGAAACGTCGATTCTCCTGTTCCCTGGATGCTGCCTGACCTGCTGCGCTTTTCCAGCAACACATTTCCAGCTCAGTAATGTTTCCCCCAGTGATACACCCTCCCTCACTAATGTTTCCCCCGGTGATAGGTCCTTCCTCAGTAATGTTTCCCCCGTGATAAATCCTCCCTCAGTAATGTTTACCCAGTGGTAGACCCTCCCTCAGTGTTGTTTCCCCCACTGATCGGTCCGCCCTAAGTAATGTTTCCTCTGGTGATCAACTCTCCCTCAGTAATGTTTCCCCCGGTGATAGACCCTCCTTCAGTAATGTTTTCACTAGTGATAGACCCTCCCTCAGTAATGTATCCCCCAGTGATAGACCCTCCCTCAGTAATGTTTCACCCAGTGATAGACCCTCCTCAGTAAAGTATCCCCCAGTGATAGACCCTCCCTCAGTCATGTTTCCCCCAGTGATAGACCCTCCCTCAGTAATGTTTCCCCCAGTGATATGCCCTCCCACAGTAATGTTTCCTCCCGTGATAGACCCTCCCTCAGTAATGTTTCCCCCAGTGATAGACCCTCCCTCAGTATTGTTTCCCCCAGTGATAAGCCCTCCCTCAGTAATGTTTCCTCTGGTGAGAGACCCTCCCACTGTAATGTTTCCCCCAGTGATAGACCCTTCCTCAGTAATGTTTCCCCCAGTGATAGACCCTCCCTCAGTAATGTTTCCCCCTGTGATAGACCCTTCCGCAGTAATGTTTCCCCCAGTGATAGACCCTCCCTCAGTAATGTTTCCCCCAGTGATAGACCCTCCCTCAGTGATGTTTCCCCCTGTGATACACGCTCCCTCAGTAATGTTTCCCCCGGTGATAGACCCTCCCTCAGTCATGTTTTCACTCGTGATAGACCCTCCCTCTGTAATGTTAACCCCAGTGATAGGCCCTCCCTCAGTATTGATTTCACCAGCGACAGACTCTCCCTCAGTAATGTTTCCCCCAGTGGTACACCCTCCCTCAGTAATGTTTCCTCTGGTGATCGACCCTCCCTCTGCAATGTTTGCCCCAGACATAGACTCTCCCTCAGTAATCTATTCACTCGTGATAGATCCTCCCTCAGTAATGTTTTCACCAGTGATAGGCCCTCCCTGAGTATTGTTTCCTCCAATGATAGGCCCTCGCTCAGTAATGTTTCACCCAGTGATAGACCCTCCCTCAGTAATGTTTCCCCGCTGATGAACCCTCCCTCAGTCATGTTTCCCCCAGTGATAGACCCTCCCTCAGTAATGTTTCCCCCAGGATGAACCCTCCCTCAGTCATGTTTCCCCCAGTGATAGACCCTCCCTCAGTAATGTTTCCCCGCTGATGAACCCTCCCTCAGTCATGTTTCCCCCAGTGATAGACCCTCCCTCAGTAATGTTTCCCCGCTGATGAACCCTCCCTCTGTCATGTTTCCCCCAGTGATAGACCCTCCCTCAGTAATGTTTCCCCGCTGATGAACCCTCCCTCAGTCATGTTTCCCCCAGTGATAGACCCTCCCTCAGTAATGTTTCCCCGCTGATGAACCCTCCCTCAGTCATGTTTCCCCCAGTGATAGACCCTCCCTCAGTAATGTTTCCCCGCTGATGAACCCTCCCTCAGTCATGTTTCCCCCAGTGATAGACCCTCCCTCAGTAATGTTTCCCC
>NW_025210855.1:15781-20929 GCF_004010195.1 Chiloscyllium plagiosum
CCCCCGGTGATAGACCCTCCCTCAATAATGTTTCCCCTCGGGATAGACTCTCCCTCAGTAATGTTTCCCCCGTTGATAGGCCCTCCCTCAGTATTGTTTCGCCCAGTGATAGGCCGTCCCTCAGTCTTGTTTCCCCTGATGATAGGCCCTCCCTCAGTAATGTTTCCCCCGGTGATAGACCCTCCCTCAGTAATGTATCCCCCAGTGATAGACCCTCCCTCAGTAATGTTTCCCCCTGTGATAGCCCCTTCCGCAGTAATGTTTCCCCCAGTGATAGACCCTCCATCAGTGATGTTTCCCCCTGTGATACACGCTCCCTCAGTAATGTTTCGATTGGATTAGATTACTTACAGTGTGGAAACAGGCCCTTCGGCCCAACAAGTCCACACCGACCTGCCGAAGCGCAACCCACCCATACCCCTACATTTACCCCTTTAACCTAACACTACGGGCAATTTAGCATGGCCAATTCAGCTGACCTGCACATCTTTGGACTGTGGGAGGAAACCGGAGCACCCGGAGGTTACCCACGCAGACACGGGGAGAATGTGCAAACTCCACACAGTCAGTCGCCTGAGTCGGGAATTGAACCCGGGTCTCTGGCGCTGTGAGGCAGCAGTGCTAACCACTGCGCCACCGTGCCGCCCACACTGTGATAGACCCTCCCTCAGTCATGTTTCCCCTAGGGATAGACCCTCCCTCAATAATGTTTCCCCTGGTGATTGACCCTCCGTTAGTAATGTTTCCCCTCGGGATAGACCCTCCCTCAGTACTGTTTCCCCCAATAATACACCCTCCCTCAGAAATATTTCCCCTCGGCATAGACTCTCCCTCAGTAATGTTTCCCCCGGTGATAGACCCTCCCTCAATAATGTTTCCCCTCGGGATAGACTCTCCCTCAGTAATGTTTCCCCCGTTGATAGGCCCTCCCTCAGTATTGTTTCGCCCAGTGATAGGCCGTCCCTCAGTCTTGTTTCCCCTGATGATAGGCCCTCCCTCAGTAATGTTTCCCCCGGTGATAGACCCTCCCTCAATAATGTTTCCCCTCGGGATAGACTCTCCCTCAGTAATGTTTCCCCCGTTGATAGGCCCTCCCTCAGTATTGTTTCGCCCAGTGATAGGCCGTCCCTCAGTCTTGTTTCCCCTGATGATAGGCCCTCCCTCAGTAATGTTTCCCCCGGTGATAGACCCTCCCTCATCACCCAGTGGTAGACCCTCCCTCAGTAATGTTTCCCCCAGGGATAGACCTTCCCTCAGGATTGTTACCCCAGTGATAGGTCCTCGCTCAGTAATGCTTCACGCAGTGATAGACCCTCCCTCAGTATTGTTTCCCCCAGTGATAGGCCCTTCCTCAGTAATGTTTCCCCCGTGATAAACCCTCCCTCAGTAATGTTTCCCCCAGTGATAGACCCTCCCTCAGTGTTGTTTCCCCCAGTGATCGGTCCTCCCTCAGTAATGTTTCCTCTGGTGATCGACCCTCCCTCAGTAATGTTTCCCCCGGTGATAGAGCCTCCCTCAATAATGTTTTCACTCGTGATAGTCCCTCCCTCAGTAATGTTTCCCCCAGTTATATACCCTCCCTCAGTAATGTTTTCACCAGTGATAGACCCTCCCTCAGTAATGTTTCACCCAGTGGTAGACCCTCCCTCAGTAATGTTTCCCCCAGGGATTGACCCTCCCTCAGTAATGTTTCACCCAGTGGTAGACCCTCCCTCAGTAATGTTTTCCCCGGTGATCGACCCTCCGTTAGTAATGTTTCCCCCGGTGATAGACCATCCCTCAGTAATGTTTTCCCCAGTGATAGACCCTTCCTCAGTAATGTTTCCCCCAGTGATAGGCCTTCCCTCAGTAATATTTTCACCAGTGATAGACCCTCTCTCAGTAATGTTTCCCCCAGTGATAGACACTCCCTCAGTAATGTTTCGCCCGGTGATAGACCATCCCTCAGTAATGTTTCCCCAAGTGATAGACCCTCCCTCTGGAAAGTATACCCCAGTGAAAGACCCTCCGTCAGTAATGTTTCCCCTAGGAATAGACCCTCCCTCAGTAATGTTTCCCCTAGTGATAGACCATCCCTCAATAATGTTTCCCCCAGGGATAGACACCCCCTCATTAATGTTTCCACCAGGGATAGACCCTCCCTCAGTATTATTTCCCCCAGTGATAGGCCCTCCCTCAATAATGTTTCCCCCAGGGATAGACACTCCCTCAGTAATGTTTCACCCAGGGATAGACCCTCCCTCAGTAATGTTTCCCCCGGTGATAGACCCTCCCTCAGTAATGTTTCCCCCGGTGATCGACCCTCCCTCAGTAATGTTTCACCCAGGGATAGACCCTCCCTCAGCATTGTTTCCCCCAGGGATTGACCCTCCCTCAGTAATGTTTCACCCAGTGGTAGACCCTCCCTCAGTAATGTTTCCCCCAGGGATAGACCCTCCCTCAGTAATGTTTCCCCAGGTGATAGACCCTCAATCAGTAATGTTTCCCCTAGGGATAGACCGTCCCTCAGTAATGTTTCACCCAGTGGTAGACCCTCCCTCAGTAATGTTTCCCCCAGGTATAGAACCTCCCTCAGTAATGTTTCCCCAGGTGATAGACCCTCAATCAGTAATGTTTCCCCCAGGGATAGACCCTCCCTCAGTGATGTTTCACCCTGTGATAGACCCTCCCTCAGTAATGTTTCCCCCAGTGATAGATCCTCCCTCAGTAATATTTTCACTAGTGATAGACCCTCCCTCAGTAATGTTTCCCCCGGTGATCACCCTTCCTGAGTAATGTTTCCCCCGTGATAAACCCTCCCTCAGCAATGTTTCCCCCAGTGATAGGCCCTCCCTCAGTATTGTTTCCCCCAGTGATAGGCCCTCCCTCAGTCATGTTTCACCCAGTGACCGACCCTCCCTCAGTAATGTTTCCCCTGGTGATAGACCCTCCCTCAGTAATGATTCCCCCAGTGATAGACCCTTCCTCAGTAATGTTTCCCCCGGTGATTGACCCTCCCTCAGTAATGTTTCCCCCAGGGATAGACCCTCCCTCAGTAATGTTTCCCCCAGTGAAAGACCCTCCCTCAGTCATGTTTCCCCCGGTGATAGACCCTCCCTCAGTAATGTTTCCCCCAGGGATAGAACATCCCTCAGTAATGTTTCCCCCAGTGATATGCCCTCCCACAGTAATGTTTCCCCCCGTGATAGACCCTCCCTCAGTAATGTTTCCCCCAGTGATAGACCCTCCCTCAGTATTGTTTCCCCCAGAGATAAGCCCTCCCTCAGTAATATTTCCTCTGGTGAGAGACCCTCCCACAGTAATGTTTCCCCCAATGATAGACCCTCCCTCAGTAATGTTTCCCCCAGTGGTAGACCCTCCCTCAGTAATGTTTCCCCCAGTCATAGACCCTCCCTCAGTGATGTTTCCCCCTGTGATAGACACTCCCACAGTAATGTTTCCACCGGTGATAGACCCTCCCTCAGTAATGTTTTCACTAGTGATAGACCCTCTCTCTGTAATGTTTCCCCCAGTGACAGGCCCTCCCTCAGTATTGATTTCACCAGCGACAGACCCTCCCTCAGTAATGTTTCCCCCAGTGATACACCCTCCCTCAATAATGTTTCCCCCGGTGATAGACACTCCCTCAGTGATGTTTTCCACGGTGATAGGCCCTTCCTCAGTAATGATTCCGCCGTGATAAACACTCCCTCAGTAATGTTTCCCCCAGTGACAGACCCTCCCTCAGTGTTGTTTCCCCCACTGAAAGGCCCTCCCTCTGTCGTTTTTCCTCTGGTGATCGACCCTCCCTTAGTAATGTTTCCCCCGGTGATAGACCCTCCCGCAGTAATGTTTCCCCCAGTGATAGGCCCTCCCTCAGTAATGTTTCCCCCAGTTATTGACCCTCCCTCTGAAATGTTTCCCCTGGTGATTGACCTTCCGTCAGTAATGTTTCCCCTAGGGATAGACCCACACTCAGTAATGATTCCCCTCGGTATAGACCCTCCCTCAGTAATGTTTCCCCCAGTGATAGACCCTCCCACAGTGTTGTTTCCCCCAGTGATAGGCCCTCCCTCAGTAATGTTTCTCCCACTGATTGACCCTCCCTCAGTAATGTATCACCCAGTGATTTACCCTCCCTCAGAAAGGGTTCCCCAGTGGTCGACCTTCCCTCAGTAATGTATCCCCCTGTGATAGACCTTCCCTCAGTAATGTTTCCCCCAGTGACATACTCTCCCTCAGTAATGTATTCACTAGTGATCGGTCCTCCCTCAGTAATGTTTTCACCAGTGATAGGCACTCCCTCAGTATTGTTTCCCCCAATGATAGACCCTCCCTCAGTAATGTTTTCCCCGGTGATAGACCCTCCCTCAGTCATGTTTCCCCCAGTGATAGACCCTCCCTCAGTAATGTTTCCCCAATGATACGTCCTCCCTCAGGAATGTTTCACCCAGGGATAGACCCTCCCTCAGCATTGTTTCCCCCAGGGATTGACCCTCCCTCAGTAATGTTTCACCCAGTGGTAGACCCTCCCTCAGTAATGTTTCCCCCAGGGATAGACCCTCCCTCAGTCATGTTTCCCCAGGTGATAGACCCTCAATCAGTAATGTTTCCCCTAGGGATAGACCCTCCCTCAGTAATGTTTCCCCCGGTGATAGACCCTCCCTCAGTCATGTTTCTCCCAGTGATAGACCCTCCCTCAGTAATGTTTTCACTAGTGATAGACCCTCCCTCAGTAATGTTTCACCCAGTGGTCCACTCTCCCTCAGTAATGTTTTCACCAGTGATAGACCCTCCCTCAGTAATATTTCCCCGGGTGATCGGCCCCTCCGTCAGTAATGTTTCCCCGAGGGATAGACCCTTCCTCAGTAATGTTTTCACCAGTGATAGACCCTCCCTCAGTCATGTTTCCCCGGGTGACAGGCCCCTCCGTCAGTAATGTTGCCCCGAGGGATAGACCCTCCCTCAGTAATGTTTCCCCGGTGATACACCCTCCCTCAGTAATGTTTCCCCTTGTGATTGACCCTCCCTCAATAATGTTTCCTCCGGTGATAGACCCTCCCTAGGTAATGTTTCCCCCGGTGATACACCCTCCCTCAGTAATGTTTCACCCAGTGATAGACCCTCCCTCAGTATTTTTTCCCCCCCGTGATACGCCCTTCCTCAGTA
>NW_025210856.1:0-4064 GCF_004010195.1 Chiloscyllium plagiosum
CTCTCTCTCTCTCTCTCTCACCTTCTCTCTCTCCAAGTTTCCGCCAACAACAACTGTCTTTCACAAAATGGCGCCTCTTCCGCTTCCGCATCCGGGTCCCTGCTCTCACTTCCGCCCCTCCCCTTCGCGCCGAGGCCCCGCCCACCCAAAGGGGCGGTCCTCCCGCATGGAAAAGGGGGTCTCTGCATGTTAATGAGCCCATTGTTATCCTGGGCCAATGGGAGGGGGTGGTCTCTGCATGTTAATGATCCCATTGTTATCCTGGGCCAATGGGAGAGCGGGATCTCTGCATGTTAATGAGCCCATTGTTCTCCTGGTCCAATGGTAGTGTGGGTCTCTACATATTAATGAGTGTCGTGGTCCCCTGGTCCAATGGGAGAGCGGGATCTCTGCATGCTAATGAGACCATTGTTATTCTGGCCCTATGGGAGGGGGGTCTCCGCATGTTAATGAGCCCATTGTTATCCTGGTCCACTGGGAGAGGGTGTCTCTGCATGTTAATGAGTCCATTGTTATCCTGGCCCTATGGGAGAGGGTGTCTCTGCATGTTAATGAGCCCATTGTTATCCTGGTCCAATGGGAGAGGGTGAATGAGCCCATTGTTATCCTGGTCCAATGGGAGAGGGTGAACTCTGCATCTTAATGAGCCCATTGTTATCCTGGTCCAATGGGAGAGGGTGAACTCTGCATGTTAATGAGCCCATTGGTCCTCTGGTCCAATGGGTTAGGGGGTCTCGGCATGTTAATGAGCCCATTGGTCCCCTGGTCCAATGGGAGAGGGGGTCACGGCTTGCTAATGAGCCCATTGTTATCCTGGTCCAATGGGAGAGGGTGAACTCTGCATGTAAATGAACCCATTGGTCCCGTGGTCCAATGGGAGATGGGGTCTCTGCATGTTCATGAGTCTGTTGGTCCCCATGTCCAATGGGAGAGGGGGATCTCTGCATGTTAATGAGCCCATTGTAATCTTGGTCCAATGGGAGATGGGGTCTCTGCATGTTAATGAGCCCATTGTTATCCTGGTCCAATGGGAGATGGGGTCTCTGCATGTTAATGAGCTCATTGTTATCCTGGTCCAATGGGAGATGGGGTCTCTGCATGTTAATGAGCCCATTGGTCCCATGGGAGAGGGGGTCTCTGCATGTTAATGAGCCTATTGTTATCCTGGTCCAATGGGAGATGAGGTCTCTGCATGTTAATGAGCCCATTGTCCCCTGGTCCAATAGGAGAGGGGGACATATGCATTTAATGAGCCTATTTGTCCCCTGGCCCAATGGGAGAGGATGATCTCCGCATGTTAATGAGCCCATTGCTCCACTGGTCCAACGGGAGAGGGCGAACTCTGTATGTTAATGAGCCCATTGTTATCCTGGTCCAATGGGAAATGTGGTCTCTGCATGTTAATGAGACCAGTGGTCACCTGGTCCAATGGGAGAGGGGCGTCTCTGCATTTAATGAGCCTATTGGTCCCATGGCCCAATGGGAGAGGTGGATCTCTGCATGTTAATTAGCCCACTGCTCCACTGGTCCAATGGAAGAGGGCGAACTCTGTATGTTAATGAGCCCATTCGTCCACTGGTCCAATGGGAGAGGGCGTCTTTGCATGTTAATGGTACCATTGTTATCCTGGTCCAATGGGAGAGGGGGGAACTCTGCATGTTAATGAGCCCATTGGGCCCTGGTCCAATGGGAGAGGGGATCTATGGGGCCCATTGAGCCCTTAATATAATGGGAGAGGGCGAACTCTGCATGTACATCCCTGGGTACTATGGGTAATTTAGCACGGCCAATCCCCCACCCTAACCCGCACATCCCTGGGCACTATGGGTAATTTAGCACGGCCAATCCCCACCATAACCCGCACATCCCTGGGCACTATGGGTAATTTAGCACGGCCAATCCCCACCCTAACCCACACATCCCTGGGCACTGTGGGTAATTTATCACGGTCAATCCCCCCACCCTAACCCCCACATCCCTGGGCACTATGGGTAATTTAGCACGGCCAATCCCCCACCCTAACCGCACATCCCTGGGCACTATGGGTAATTTAGCACGGCCAATCCACCCTGAGGGTTGACGCCAGCGGGAATATCCTCCACCCACCCTCCAGCTTTGCTATCGGAGGGAGCAGAGGGTACCTGACTTGTGCAGGGCAGCCGAAAGTGTGCCGAACCTGTGGGAGGTCAGGCCACATGGCGGCGGACTGCAAGGTCACGATCTGTCGCAATTGCAAAAAAAGGAGGGCCACCCGACCAAAGAGTGCAAGGAGGAAAAAAAAACCTACAATCCGTGCGGGGAGGCCACGTGTACAGGGCCTGCCCAAGACGAGGGGATGCAGATGGCCGGGGGGGGCGGGCCGCAAAAGGACGGCAAGGCACCCGCAAACCGACGAGGGAACGGTGTCTGGGGGCACGCGACAGGAAGGACAGGCCGGAGCAGAGCAGACGACAGCTACCGGGGAGGGACAGCGGCCGAGCGAAGCTCCGACAGGACAGGAGGAGGTGGTGGAAGAGGAGGAGGAGGAGGAGGAGGGAAAGAATGGACCGTGGCGCAAAAACAAGAGGAGGAAAACCCACCCGGTCACCAAGACCTCCCAGAAAAAAGGGGAAAAGGCAGCTGCAGGCGGAAGACACGGACAGCTCTTCGGAGGGGGAGGACGGACGTAGGGAGGGGTCGTCACCGAGAGAAGAGGCAGAGCGCCGCGAGGAGAAAGGAGGGCAGCAACTGCCAACCAAGGAAACTATGTTGGTGAAAGCCAGGAGGGCCCCATCCGCCAACCGCACAGCTCCAGGTCACTGGGAGCAGCGACCCCCTGACAGCGCCGCTGTCAGGTATAGAAACCGACAGCGTGGACCCCCTGGGTCTCGGCCCGATGACACCGGAGCGGGCAAACGGGCCGAGCGGGGAGCTGGACAGCTCCCTCAGTCCCAGCCAGGGTCCCAGCAGGATGCAGACAGCTACCCCTGCAGGGGCAGGGCCAGCCGCAATCGGACACGGGTAACCGTCCGACCGGCCGACAAAACGGGGTTTAAAACTGCAACCATCAATGTGCGCAGCGTCAAATCGGCCGCGCCACGTGTTTCAACGCCGGCCTTCCCGGCCGACGTCCCGTTCCTGCGGGAAGCGCGGGGTACCGCCCCTCAGCAGCTACAGGAGACGGTTGAGCTTGTGGGCCCACGGGCCGTCAGTTTGGTGAGGGGGGGGGGGGGCAACGATAGCCGCGCCTCCGGGCCTGGGTATATCCTGCTGCGAGGAGGCAACTTCGCCATCTCCGAGGTTATGGAGGTGGTGGGCGGGCGTCTCCTCGTCGCCGACGTCATGTACAGGAATGCTGCCCCCTGAGACTGATTAACGTGTAGGCCCCCAGCGGGTAAGAGGGAACGGTTGGCCGTCCTGCAGCAGCTTCCACTGTCGCTGGCTACGTCCAGGCCGGTCATTCTGGCCGGAGACTTCAACTGTATCATTGATGCAGATGGACGATCCAGCGGGGGGGACAGTAAACTGGACGCCACGTCCAGAGCCCTGATGGACACGGTCAAAGACGCCAAGCTGCACGACGTCTTCAGCGCCCCTGCAGACGGAGTGCTGCGTAGATATACATGGTCACAGGCAGATGGGTCTATCCGCTCGAGGATAGATTACCCATGTTCCTCTCTGACCACTGCCTCCTGCTGGCCGACTGTCACCCTACAGGACGAGCAGCGGGCGGGTAAGGGAGCGTGGAAGCTGAACGCCAAGCTGTTGACCCCGGGAAACATCGAGGAGCTCAAGAGGGACTACTCGGGTTGGAGAACCGCGAAGCCCCTCTTTGAGTCCCCCAGCGGACTGGCGGGAAACGGTAAAAGGGAACATCAAGAGGTTCTTCATCCTCAAAGGTGTTCAGGAGGCAGGAGAGAGGCGGGGAAAACTGTCCCAGCTCCAGGAAAGTATGCAGAACCTGCTCCTGCTGCCGACGATGGGGGTGGATGTCACGGAGGACCTCAAGGAGGCGAAGGGCCAGCAAGCCTCGCCCTTTGCCCCGGAGGCCTCCAAGATAATCTTCCGGTCCAGGGTCCGCTCGG
>NW_025210856.1:4631-6469 GCF_004010195.1 Chiloscyllium plagiosum
TTCTCTCCAAAATGGGCTTTGGGAAGGGAATCTGCAATTGGTTCAGACTGCTCTACACCAACATTGTCAGTGCAGTCTCAATCAATGGGTGGGAATCAGATAGCCTCCCAGTCAGATCTGGAGTCAGGCAGGGCTGCCCTCTCTCTCTCTCCTGCCTTGTTTTTGTGCCGCATAGAGCCATTTGCCGAGTCCATCAGGAAGGATGCGAGCCTGAGAGGGGTGACTATTCCTGGCAGCGGGGGGCCTGCAGGTTAAGGCCTCCCTGTACATGGATGACGTCGCCGTTTTCTGCTCGGCTCCGCTGTCCGTGCGCAGACTCACGCGCATCTGTGACCAGTTCGAACGGGCCTCGGGGGGGGGCCAAGGTAAACCGAGGCAAGAGCGAGGCTGTGCTCTCTTCGGGAACTGGGCCGACCAATCCTCCATCCCCTTCACCGTCAGGACCGACCACCTGAAGGTGCTGGGTATTTGGTTCGGGGGGGCTGGGGCGTGCGCCAAGACCTGGGAGAAGCGGATCAGGAAGGTGAGACAGAAACTGGGCAGATGGGAGCAACAGTCGCTCTCCATCGCGGGTAAAAACCTGGTCATCAGGTGTGAGGCACTGTCATTGCTGTTATACGTGGCACAGGCCTGGCCTATTCCCAGAACCTGTGCCGCCGCAGTCACCCGGGCCAGTTTATATGGAGGTCAAAGACGGACCGGGTCCGAAGGGACTCGCTGGACAAAGATCTGGGCAACGGGGGAGAAAATACACCCAATGCCGCCCTCACCCTGATGCCCACCTTTGTGTGTGGCTGCATCAAGCTGTGCGTGGATCCCCGGTACGCAAACACCAAGTGTCACTACGTACTGAGGTCCTACCTGTCCCCGGTGTTGCGAAGGATGGGCCTGGCCTCGCTGCCCCGGGACGCACCGAGGAGTTGGACCGTTCCATATCACCTGACTTTCGTGGAGAAGTTTATGAAGAGAAACACCTTTGACCACAAGCCCATCAGGAAGTGGTCAGCGCGTGGTGTCCTCGAGACCCTTCGGGAAAAGGAGAGGGCGGGATCCTGTCGAGCGGTTCCCTGAGCAGACTGTCAAAGCCATCTGGCAGAATGCCTCGTCGCCAGAACTTTCCAACAAGCACCAAGACATGCCCTTGGCCCGGACTCTCAGCCGCACCGCACGCTGCCCTCGAAGCGGCTGCAGGGGGGGGGGGGGGGGGGGGACGAGACTGTCACACACCTCCTTCTGGAATGTGCCTAGGCAGAGGAAGTCTGGAGAGGAATGCGGTGGTGTTTCGTCCCGAGCAGCGCCGTGACCCGGGACTCCGTGCTCTACGGCCTGTTCCCCGGGACGCACACCGAGACGAACATCAACTGTGCCTGGAGGATCATCAGCTCGGTGAGGGACGCTCTCTGGGCGGTCCGAAACCTGCTGATCTTCCAGCTGAAGCTGTTGACCCCCGACTGAGTGCTGCAGACTGGCACATTCCAAGGTCCAGGACTACGTGTTGAGGGACGCGCTGAAGTTTGGGGCAGCTGCCGCCAAGGCGCGGTGGGGAAAGACCACCGTCTAACATCTGCCTGCCTGAGCACAGGGGGCCCACGCAGTCATTTGGCTCTGCTGGTGCCTCAGCTCAATGTAATCGCACCGACCTGTGAATAGGAATGATCACCCTGTTTCGATACGCAAAGAAATGGGATGTTTACAGAAGGATGGCATGTGCAGTCATATAGATCAAGTATTTAATGAATAAAGTATACTTTTGAAATAAAAAAAATTTAGCATGGCCAATCCCCCACCCTAACCTGCACATCCCTGGGCACTATGGGTAATTTAGCATGGCCAATCCC
>NW_025210856.1:6904-9402 GCF_004010195.1 Chiloscyllium plagiosum
GCCCCCCCCCCTCCCCCCCCCCCCCCCCTCACCGTCCAATGGGACAGTGATTCACCCACACGTTCATGGGACTGTTCCACTCCGAACGAGGGGAGGGGAGGATCTCTGTGTGTTCGTAACATTACGGCCACACCCCCACCCCCCACCGTCCAATCCCTTGTCCAATGGGCAAGGGGATGGTTGCATATTAATGAGTCTGTTCTACCCCAGTTCCAATGAGTGAGGTGGAGATCTCCTTTATTCATAAGACTCTTGTCCTGCTTGTCCAATGGGAGAGTGAGATCTCCTCATGTTAATAAGGCTATTGTCCGCCTGGTCCAATGAGAGAGGGAAATCTCTGCATGTTAATAAGACTATTGTCCTCTGGTCCAATGGGAGAGGGAAATCTCTGCATGTTAATAAGACTATTGTTCCCCCTTGGTCCAATGGGAAATGGAGATCTCCTCATGTGATCAAGACTATTGTCACCCAGTCCAATGGGAAATGGAGATCTCCTCATGTTAATAAGGCTATTGTCCGCCTGGTCCAATGGGAGAGGGAGATCTCTGTATGTTAATAAGGCTATTGTTCCCCCTTGGTCCAATGGGAAATGTAGATCTCCTCATGTGATCAAGACTATTGTCACCCATTCCAATGGGAGAGGGAGATCTCCTCATGTTAATAAGGCTATTGTCCGCCTGGTCCAATGGGAGAGGGAGATCTCCTCATGTTAATAAGGCTATTGTCCGCCTGGTCCAATGGGAGAGGGAGATCTCTGCATGTTAATAAGGCTATTGTTCCCCCTTGGTCCAATGGGAAATGGAGATCTCCTCATGTGATCAAGACTATTGTCACCCAGTCCAATGGGAAATGGAGATCTCCTCATGTTAATAAGGCTATTGACCCCTCATCCAATGGGAGGAGATGTTCACATGATAATAAGACCATTGTCACCGGACGGTGGGGATCCCCAGTGGAGGACTCGAGGAAGGAGGGCAGGTCTGAAGACCTCCTCGTGGGTCTGCTCCTGGGCCTGGCCATCAACAGGTCCAGGCAGCGGGCCGTGGAGGGGGTCGTTAGGGCCGACTGCCTGCCCCTCTTCCGCGGTTACGTTAGGGCCCGGGTGTCCTTGGAGAAGGAGCACGCGGTGTCCACCAACACCCTGGAGTTGTTCAGGGAGAGGTGGGCGCCGCAGGGAGTGGAGTGCATCATTTCTCCCTCCAACTCTATTTTGATTTAGTCCCTACCCTCCCCTTCAAAAAAAAGAAAAAAAAATAAGACCATTGTCCCCTGGACCAATGGGAAACGGAGATCACCTCATGTGATCAAGACTATTGTCCCCCTGAACCAATGGGAGAGGGAGATCTCCTCATGTGATTAAGACTATTGTTCCCCTGAATCAATGGGAGAGGGAGATCTCCTCATGTGATTAAGACTATTGTTCCCCTGAACCAATGGGAGAGGGAGATCTCCGCATGTGATTAAGACTATTGTCCCCCTGAACCAATGGGAAACGGAGATCTCCTCATGTGATCAAGACTATTGTCCCCCTGAACCAATGGGAAACTGAGATCGCCTCATGTGATTAAGACTATTGTCCCCCTGAACCAATGGGAGAGGGAGATCGCCTCATGTGATTAAGACTATTGTCCCCCTGAACCAATGGGAGAGGGAGATCTCCTCATGTGATTAAGACTATTGTTCCCCTGAACCAATGGGAGAGGGAGATCTCCGCATGTTAATAAGACTATTGGCCCCCTAAACCAATGGGAGAGGGAGATCTCCGCATGTGATTAAGACTATTGTCCCCCTGAACCAATGGGAGAGGGAGATCTCCGCATGTTAATAAGACTACTGTCCCCCTGAACCAATGGGAGAGGGAGATCTCCGCATGTTAACAAGACTATTGGCCCCCTAAACCAATGGGAGAGGGAGATCTCCGCATGTTAATAAGACTACTGTCCCCCTGAACCAATGGGAGAGGGAGATCTCCGCATGTTAATAAGACTACTGTCCCCCTGAACCAATAGAAGAGGGAGATCTCCGCATGTTAATAAGACTACTGTCCCCCTGAACCAATGGGAGAGGGAGATCTCCGCATGTTAATAAGACTACTGTCCCCCTGAACCAATGGGAAACGGAGATCGCCTCATGTGATTAAGACTATTGTCCCCCTGAACCAATGGGAAACGGAGATCTCCGCATGTGATTAAGACTATTGGCCCCCTGAACCAATGGGAGAGGGAGATCTCCGCATGTGATTAAGACTATTGGCCCCCTAAACCAATGGGAGAGGGAGATCTCCGCATGTGATTAAGACTATTGTCCCCCTGAACCAATGGGAGAGGGAGATCTCCGCATGTTAATAAGACGATTGGCCCCCTGAACCAATGGGAGAGGGAGATCTCCGCATGTTAATAAGACTATTGGCCCCCTAAACCAATGGGAGAGGGAGATCTCCGCATGTGATTAAGACTATTGGCCCCCTAAACCAATGGGAGAGGGAGATCTCCGCATGT
>NW_025210856.1:16653-20932 GCF_004010195.1 Chiloscyllium plagiosum
GGGGGGGGGGGGGGGGAGGTGGGCCGAGATGCGACGGCCCTGCCTCAGGACCGTTCCCCGCGCCCGGTTCGCTTCCGCGGTGCCATTACGACTCCCCGTGTCCGGCTCCACCGTCCCAGGGCCAGCGAGCCGCGGTTCCGCGGGGAGTTTATTCCACTCGGGTCGGGGACGGGCCGGGATGGAGGACCCGAGGTCTCCCCCGGGGGCGCGTCCTGCGGGGTGGCTGTGCCTGGGGTTGGGATAGCAGGCGGCCCGGAGGGGGCGGGCTGAACGGTCTCCCCCCCCCAACCTTGACAATGGAGCGCTGCTGCTGGCTTGCCAGCATCAAAGATGGCCGCCGCCGCCCCACCCGGGCGTCATCAGCCTGCTTCCACCCGGTGCCAGGACACGCGCGTCACTTCCGGCCGCCAGACTTCCGGCGAGGAGCTATCGGAGGTGGGGGGAGGCCGGGCAAAAATCCAAGATGGCCGACGCCGACGGTGCCGCGGCCGCTACCGGCGACGCGGAGGAGGCCCCGGCCGGCGAGGGAGCACCTCCTCAGGCCACGGCCGAGGAAGCGCAGGCCGAGCTGAGGAAGAAAAGTGAGTCGCGGGGGTCGGGGAGGCGGACAAGGAAGGAGTAATCGATGCGAAATGGTCGAAGGTGCGAGAGGGCAAGATGGCGGCGGTCGCCGCTCCCCGCCTGGCAATGGGGGGGCGGGTCTTTCCCGCATGGGTCTGACCGACGTGCACCCCGACCAATCGCGTCCCGGGGCGGCCCCTCCTTGTCCAATGGGACGTGCGGGGGTGGGACGTGGCGTGGAGTGACGCGTGTCGCAGCCAATCGGCCCGCCTATCCTCGGCTCCGACTGGGGGGCGGGACGTACCTGCTGAGCGACACCCTGCCTGACCAATGGTCACCTGCGGGGGCGGGGGCACCGCTGACCGACGTCCCTCTGGACCAATCGCGGGTAGGGACCGGGTCGCGCTCAGCGTCTGTCTGTGACGTCGGCGACGGGGGCTGACCCATGCCCTTGACGGACGCGCCCGTCGCCCAATGAGCATGTGTGCTGTTTGATCGACGTCCCTGCGGACCAATGGGACGTGCCTGAGCCCTCCCGCCAGGGCCAATGGCGTGAGGGCGCTCTTGCTGGAAGGGGGCGGGTTCAAAGGCAATGGTCACTCAACGTTGGAGGGTGGACAAATAATTTAATTGAAATATAACCACCAACTGTTAACTTTTCAGGTACAATCTACCCATTTAAAGTCTTGCCTTCCTTGCCCGCTCGTTAATCAGCCCGTGGGGGCGGACCGGGAAGGGAAGATTGGGCTCCACGGCCGGAGGAAGGGAAAATCCGGGGATACCCAGTTCAATAGCGCCTCTTGGCAAACGGGGACCCCTCGTCTCCCTTCTGCGAGGGGACGCGGACCCTTCGGCCCGGGATATCCCAACCGGACCCGGTCCCCGGTTTTGCCGGCGCTTGGCCCACCTCCCTGTAGCCCCCTTCCTATCCACGTTTTCCCCCCAATCCTTTCAAACGTTGTCATTGTACCAGCCTCTTCTCAACCCCCTCCCTTCCTCTGGCAGCTCGTTCCCCACACACACACACACACACATCTGCGGGAATAAGTTGCCCCTTAAACCTACGTCCCCTCTAGTTCTGGACTCCCTCCATGCTTTTGGACGGGTGAGGTGTGGGGAGACCTTGTCTATTTTTACCCTATCCGTGTCCCCTCATGATTTTTGTAAACCTGATTAGATTCCCTACATCGACCTTGTGGAGAATAACCCACCCAGACCCAATTTCCACGGACTAGTGCACCTAACACTATGGGTCATCTAGTATGGCCACACATCCCCCACCCACCCAAAAAAACTGTGTGTCCCTGGGCACTATGGGTAATTTAGTATGGCCAATCCACCCTAAGGTACACATCCCTGGGACTTGAGCTCCATAATCCAGGCCCACACTTCCTCCCGGTGCCCAGTACTGAGGGAGCGCTGCACTTAGCATGGCCAATCCCCACCCTAACCTGCACTTCCCTGGGCACTATGAGTAATTTAGCACGGCCAATCCCACCCTAACCTACACAACCCTGAGCACTATGGGTAATTTAGCACAGCCAATCCCACCCTAACCTACACAACCCTGGGCACTATGGGTAATTTAGCACGGCCAATCCCACCCTAACCTACACAACCCTGGGCACTATGGGTAATTTATCATGGCCAATCCCCACCCTAACCTGCACATCCCTGGGTACTATGGGTAATTTAGCACGGCCAATCCCACCCTAACCTACACAACCCTGAGCACTATGGGTAATTTAGCACGGTCAATCCCCACCCTAACCTGCACATCCCTGAGCACTATGGGTAATTTAGCGTGGCCAATCCACACTAACCCACACAACCCTGAGCACTATGGGTAATTTAGCACGGGGATTGACCGTGCTAAATTACCCATAGTGCCCAGGGATGTGCAGGTTAGGGTGGGGGATTGGCCGTGCTAAATTACCCATAGTGCCCAGGGATGTGCAGGTTAGGGTGGGGGATTGACCGTGCTAAATTACCCATAGTGCCCAGGGATGTGCGGGTGAGGCTGGGGGATTGACCGTGCTAAATTACCCATAGTGCCCAGGGATGTGCGGGTTAGGGTGGAGATTGACCGTGCTAAATTACCCATAGTGCCCAGGGATGTGCGGGTTAGGGTGGAGATTGACCGTGCTAAATTACCCATAGTGCCCAGGGATGTGCGGGTTAGGGTGGAGATTGACCGTGCTAAATTACCCATAGTGCCCAGGGATGTGCGGGTTAGGGTGGAGATTGACCGTGCTAAATTACCCATAGTGCCCAGGGATGTGCGGGTTAGGGTGGAGATTGACCGTGCTAAATTACCCATAGTGCCCAGGGATGTGCGGGTTAGGGTGGAGATTGACCGTGCTAAATTACCCATAGTGCCCAGGGATGTGCGGGTTAGGGTGGAGATTGACCGTGCTAAATTACCCATAGTGCCCAGGGATGTGCGGGTTAGGGTGGAGATTGACCGTGCTAAATTACCCATAGTGCCCAGGGATGTGCGGGTTAGGGTGGAGATTGACCGTGCTAAATTACCCATAGTGCCCAGGGATGTGCGGGTTAGGGTGGAGATTGACCGTGCTAAATTACCCATAGTGCCCAGGGATGTGCGGGTTAGGGTGGAGATTGACCGTGCTAAATTACCCATAGTGCCCAGGGATGTGCGGGTTAGGGTGGGGCCATCCCTGGGCACTATGGGTAATTTAGCACGGCCAATCCCCACCCTAACCCGCCCATCCCTGGGCACTATGGGTAATTTAGCACGGCCAATCCCCACCCTAACCCGCCCATCCCTGGGCACTATGGGTAATTTAGCACGGCCAATCCCCACCCTAACCCGCCCATCCCTGGGCACTATGGGTAATTTAGCACGGCCAATCCCCACCCTAACCCGCCCATCCCTGGGCACTATGGGTAATTTAGCACGGCCATCCCCCCACCTAACCTGCACATCCCTGGGCACTATGGGTAATTTAGCACGGTCAATCCCCCACCCTAACCCGCACATCTTTGGACTGTGGGAGGAAGCCGTAGCACCCGGAGGAAACCCACGCAGACGCGGGTCAGAACGTGCAAACTCTCCCACACACGGACCGTCGCCCCGAGGCCGGGATCGAACCTGTTTCCCTGGTGCTAACCGCTGAGCCACCGTGCCTCTCTAAGGGCTCGTTTTCCCCCTCAGCTTCCCACGCTCCGGGGGGGGAAAAAACAGCGCCCGGCCTCTCCCTGCAGCTGCGACCCTCTGGCGCCCTTTTCTGCATCCTGTCCCGAAGGTTATACAACGTCCTTCCTGTTGGAGGGAGACCGGAATTGGAGGGAGCCCGGCGCCAAAAATGGCCCCCACCAATCCTTCCGCCACATGACCCCCCCAACTCCCTGTACTCAATGCTCTGGCCAAGAAAAGGATTGCAGGATCTGGGTCCCTCCCTTCCCTTTGCGATTTCCCCCATCCCGTCAGCCGTCGAAGCAGCAGTGAAGGTCGCTCAGCCCACGAAGTCTGCTCCGTCATTCTGCCACAGTCGCTGGGCAGTCAAGCGGCATTAAGGTTGGCAGGTTGGCAGGCGTGCGGGTAAAAGGAGGGGCAACACAACACGTCAGCCTGAGAAACCTTCCGTCCTGCCGATGGAATTGGAAGGCGACTTGAATTGAGTCACGGAGGTGTCCGTCCCGTCCGTGCCAGCCCAGATATTCCCAACCCGATCTGGTCCCACCTGCCAGCACC
>NW_025210857.1:0-11397 GCF_004010195.1 Chiloscyllium plagiosum
TGTCCATGGTGAATATAAGGCATTGGGGACCGGAGAAGCGGAAATCATGGAGCAGGTGGTCGCCGTGGGTGGTGTCCCGAACGTCAGTGTGGCGTTCATAGACTAAGGGGTCAGGACCCTGTCGAGGTATGCAGAAATAAGTTCTGTGGGGAAGGAGCAGGCTGAGACAATGGGTCTGCCGGTGCACTCAGTTTTGTGGATTTTCAGCAGGATGTAGAAACGGGCTGTACGGGGTAGTTGGACTATGAGGTTGGAGGTGGTGGATGGGAGATCCTCTGAAGTGATGAGGTTATTGGTTGTCTGGGAGATGATGGTTTGGTGGTGGGAGGTGGAGTCATGGTCAAGGGAGCAGTAGGAGGAGGTGTCCGCAAGCTGGCGTTTAACCTCTGTGGTGTAAAAGTCAGTGTGTCCGCGAGCTGACATTTAGCTTCAGCGGTGTAAAGTGTCCGCGAGCTGGCGTCCGCCAAAAATTGACCTGCACCTCCAAAACATCATTTACTGCATCCGCTGCATCCGATGTGGCCTCCTCTATATTTGGGAGACAGGCCGCCTACTTGCAGAACGTTTCCAAGAACAACTCTGGGACACCCGGACCAACCAACCCAGCCACCCTGTGGCTCAACATTTCAACTCCCCCTCCCACTCCACAAGGACATGCAGGTCCTTAGACTTCTACATCGCCAGACCATAGCAACACGACGGCTGGAGAAAGAGCGCCTCATCTTCTGCCGAGGAAACCTCCAACCACAAGGGATGAACTCAGATTTCTCCAGTTTCCTCATTTCCCCTCCCCCACCTTGTCTCAGTCCCAACCCTCGAACTCAGCACCACCTTCCTGACCTGTAAACCTCTTCCTGACATCTCTGCCCCCACCCCCTCCACGCTCACTTTAACCTCCTTCCACCCATCGCCCCTCCCCCAAGTCCCTCCTCCCTACCTTTATCTTAGCCTGCTTGACAACTCTCCTCATTCCTGAAGAAGGGCTCATTCCCGAAACGTCGATTCTCCTGCTCCTTGGATGCTGCCTGACCTGCTGCGCTTTTCCAGCAGCACATTTTTCAGCTATGATCTCCAGCATCTGCAGTCCTCACTTTCTACAGCTGTACAAATTAATGGTAAGGCCACATATGGTGTACTGGGTACAAGTGTGGTTGCCTTACTTTAGCACAGATGTTAAGAAATTGGAAGCATGAGATAAGATTTACTGGGATGTCACACACACTGGAAGGTTTAAGTTATAAGGGGAAAGTGGATAGGCTGGGTTTTGTTTTTAACCTAGAATGTTGGACGCTCAAGGGTAAACTTATGTAGGTTCAACAAATCATGAGGGGCATAGATAAGGTAATATCCAAAGACTTTCCCCCAACTTAGGGATAGTAAGACATCAGTTCAATTTGAGAGGGGAAAGATTTAAAAGGGATTTTTTTTCACACAGATGGTGGTGCGTATATTGAATAAGCTGCCAGTGGAAGTCGATACAGTTACAAGACTTTAATGACATTTGAACAGCGACATGGATAGAAAGATTGGCAGGATATGTGCCGAATGTTAGTAAGTGGGACTACTCCAGGGATGTGTAGGTCAGGTGAATTAGCCATATGAAATGCACGATTACAGGGATACGGTAGGTGGGTGAGCCTAATTCAGATGGAATTTGGAGAGTTGGTGTGGACTTGTTGAATAGATTCACTTGTTGCCACACTTTTGGGATTCTATTCTATCATTCTAGTTCAGAAAATCTGGTTTGAATGGATATGTTGGATCGGTTTCCGTGCAGTATGACTCTGAGATCAGACAGTATGTGACCTGAACGGTGAAACACAACTCTTTGACACATCTGATACAGTCATAAAGATAGATATATGAAAACAGACTCTTCTGTTCAACTTAGCGACCTTCATTATCCTATCCAGATGTGACGCCACTTTCAAGGAACTGGGAACCTGCATTCCAAGTCCTCTTTGTTCAGCAACAGACCCTCGGAACTTTCCATTGAGTATCATGAAGAACCATCCTGATTTGCCTTTCCAAAATGCAGCACCACACATTTATCTAAATTAAACTCCAACGACAACTTCTTGGCCCAGTGGCCCGTCTGATCAAGACCTTGTTCTCTAAAGTAACCATCTTCACTGTCCACTGCACCTCCAATTTTGGTGGCATTTGTAAACTTGAGAACCATACCTCTTATGTTCATATCCAAATCGTTGAAAGAAATGATGAAAAACAGTGAATCCAGCACCGATCCTTGTGACTCGCCATTGGTCACAGCCCTCCACCTGAAAATCAATTCTCCACCATCAACCTTTTTCTTCTACCTTCGAGCTAGTTCTGTATCCAGATAAGTATATTATTCCGGGTGGCGTATCTTTACTAACCAGTCCGCCATGAGGAACTTTGTTGAACACCTTACTGAAGTCAAATAGATCATGTCCACTACTCTGCACTCGTCAATGCTATTTGTTTCTCAAAACAACTCAATTAAATTAGTCAGACTCAATTACGGACGCACACAGCCATGTTGACTATCACTAATCAGTCCGTGCTTTTCCAAATACACACTTTTCCAAATAAAATACATCCAAGTACTTTCACTCAGGATTCCCTCCAACAACTTGTCCATGATTAATATCAGGCTCACCAGTCTATAGTTCCCATTCAATTGTAGAGCTAACAGTGTTTGCACTGACATGGAGCGAAGGTTAATAGGTAATTTAATATTTTCAAAAACCTTCCAACTTTTTTTTTTAATTTCAGGGCATATTCAGTTGGGAAGGTGAAACACCATGGCTGAAATTTGAACAAGAGAGAAAATTTGAAATCTTTAACAATACACACAGGTATTTTCAAAGAATAGAAAATGTCTTCTCACCTGGAAAAAGGCTGCTGAACTCGAGCAAAACGTTGACACATGCCGAGGCAATAGGCTCGTTGTTAAGTAGGATGAGGGAAGGAAGTGACTATTTCGAAAAAGCTTATTCATCAAATTGCCCAATGGCTGGAATGAATGTGGGCTTTTCTCCCAAGTGGAGAGACAGTGCCTTCTGCGCCACTCGACCCAAGGACAACATTCCTTATTTATCATCCTGTCCATTCCCAAGGTGCACTTAACAGCCTCCTTTAGTTATTCCAAATATAGATGAATGATTCATTAAGGAGTTAATCTTTCACTCAGAGGAAATTCTCACCCATGAACCCAGCAGCAGCAACAGTAACTGTGGGAGAGAAAGGGCTTCGGGCTTGATGCTTTTTCCAGGCTGTGTGAAAATCCCTGGTGGATGATTTCTTCATTTAATCTGTCTATCCCTTTATGAACGTTATAATTTTATTACAATCTTGTTTATTCTTCTAATCTTCAGAGAAAACATGCTCAGTCTCCTCAATTGCTAATTTATAGGACAGTCACACCACCTCAGCAATCAGTTTAGTGAACATTCCTATGCTCCTTCTTAGGTAAATAGGCAAGATGACTAGATGTGCGCACAATACTCCAGGTGAGATGTCACCTCTATAAAGAAAACTCAACAGTTAACGTAAGATTTGCCTTCTGAATTGTTTTCTGCATCAACATGCTAACGTTCAGTACCTTGTGAACATGAATATCTTGGTCCTTCTGGACCTCAATATTTTCAAACGTTGAACATTTATGAAGTGGTCTGCACCGTCAGATTTCCACAAAGGGGATAACCTTGTACTTATTCACATTCTCTTCCATCTCCCATGCTCTTCTCTGTTCACTCGGCCTATTTAAGTCCACCTGAAGCCTCTTGGCACGTTTGTCAATATTTGCAATCCCACTAAGCTTTATGTCATCTGCAAACTTGGAAATATTACAATCGGTCCCCAAAGCAGGAGCACAAGCACTCGTCCTTCTGGTCACAGCTTGACAACCTGAGAATGACTCTTTTATTATGATATTAATAAATAGCAGCACGGTTTGAAGAACTGATTGGCTTCCTGTTCGTATTTGCTATGGGATTGAGAGGACCATGTGTCGATTTACAATGGGATACCCGGAATATGGGGTGGGTGGTTATTATTAAGGATCCAATGGAAAGTATCACCAACATTGAAATCTTCATGCTGAGTACCGAGTGAAATCAACTGATTATTGAAACATTTCTTGATCCTTCTCCACTTTCAAGTGTTTTCTGTTAACAGATCCAATTGCCAGACGCAGATGGACTGAAGCTGTAAAAAAGATCTCACCAATTTATTTTGTAGTAATTGCCAAATCATGAAATGGTATTGACGAATTGTTGTAATGATAATATAGCTAATATCGAGAACTGTTTTCTCTTTGTTTCAGCTGAAGTTGTTCAACAGAAACACAAGTAGATATTCAATTTACGAACTGAAACGCTGAGTGGACACTATCCTAAGAAAGGAAAGATGAGTTTCCAGCTCGTTGATCGATATGCTGAGTGAATGCTTATCACCAATGTATGATATTTAACATTTCGAGAAGATGAACTTCTGGTCAGAGGCTGAGTCCATGAAGAGTGGAGACAGAAACATCCCTGGAGAGAACGAGAAAAAATACAAACTGATCAGTTGTTCCAGAGCAATGTTTTCAACCCAGAGAACTTCCACATCTGGGAGTGCTTAGCAGTGATTATTGGACCCAGGAACTGGAGAAAAAACAATGGTAGGAAAGACTGTATGTGATTGGGCCACTGGGAAAATATACCCAAATTTTAATTTGTTTTCCATTTGAATTTCAGGATTTGAATGCTAGTCACTATGGAATAAGCCTGAGGATCCTGATGCTGGAACGGTATTGTTACTTTGGGAATGTTATTGGAGAGGTCTGGAAGAACCCAGAGGAATTGCTCTTTATATTTGATTGTTTGGAATAATTCAAAGACAGTATTGATATTTCTGGTGTTCTGAAAAATAGACCCGCAGTTCATGTGCACTGACCTTGAATGCTGGTGTGACAGTGTCTGACCCTATGTGTACGGCTAAATCCAGCACAAGCTGCTCAGGGATCTTCAGTGCGAGTGGTCAGCTGTCCCATTTACTGGAAATAGCTGAGTTCAGTGCCTGGCCTGAAATCCTGGGATTTGTTTATGATGAACGGAATTAATATTCCATCAGAATTATTGAAGATCAGATGATGGCAGCAGCTGTTTTCAAACACGTGAAGGAGAACAAGATCCAATATACCATGGGCGACAACCCTTCGTACTATTGGATCCTCGGTCTGTTATTGAGTCCCTTTTTCACAGAACAAGACAGGAAAATTCCGAAGACCGTCACCCAACTATATTCTGACTATAGTTACAACATTGTGGAAAACCATGACTGAGAGATTGAAGACCCCTGTGCTGTATTACTGAAGCTTGGTGAGATGGCTTTCACAGGATTCCGAAGAGGAAGGTTGTACTCAGGAATGAACTTCCTCTGGGTTCCAAATGGAACTATTGGTGAGAGATTAGACTGTGCACTGTGTGGTTTACACGCTCCCACACGTCGCCAGCCAAGAGTTTGTCGCTGCACTCGCACAATGTCAGACCTCAGATCCCAGGGACATTGGGAAACTCCACAGGGAAGCCCTTGGGAAGGAAAATGAGCTTGATGGATTGAGGCTGGCTCCTGGTGGACTGTGGAATGTCATAAATCCTTTCTGAATCCTCTCTAGTTAAGTAATATCCTTCCTGTAGCAGGGTCACCAGAACTGCTAGGCGGGAGGGTTATGTTGTCTCATTTTAACGGAGATTGGAATTTAAGAAGAAACAGAAATACAGCAAATTTTGCAGTCGTGATCATTAATATCTTGGAGAGTATTTCTGATGAAGGATTTAGTGTGAACTGAGGCGGATTGAAAGGTTTTAAGGTGACGGTACATTTGTATAGATCTTCTGAGCTGAGATGAACGCTGGGATCTTTTGGAAGATCTGAAGCGTGGACTTTGATGTGAATTATCCATGAATTATGAACTTGTTAATGTGCAATTTCCCTTCTGCACGTGACTCTCTGTAACTCTGGGCTAGTGCAGAAGGGTTCTGCCCTTTCTGACACATTGACTTAATTAGTTATCCAGTAAAAAGATAGTATGAAGCTTAGTGTTAACTCCTGTGAGATTGTAAAACTGAATTCACAGTCATGGCATGAACACTCTATCGCCCCAAAATCTTGGAATCATGGAGTCATGCAACATGGACACAACAGACCCTTCTTTCCAACTGATCCTCGCTGAACAGGTTTCCCAAACTAAACTAGTCCAATTTGTCTGCAATGATCTATCTTCCTCTGAACCTTTCCGATTCACGTACCACTGTCCATGCTAGTGCTTCAGAAATAGTGCTCAGCCCCTTCCTTACACCAATCTCTTTGCTAGTATGCTGAATAGCGAAGGAGGTTAGCTGAGATTACAAAGGGATCGTGACCAATTGGGAAAACAGGCTGAGGAGTGGCAGATGGAGTTTATTGCATTTTTGTACAGTAAACAAGGGCAGGATTTAATCAGTTAATGGTGGAGACCTGTCCAGGTAGCTTCCTCTGGCTGTTCATTCTGCATACAAACCACCCTCTGTGGAAAACGTTGCCCCACATGTTCCACCTCCTCACCCCCTAATCTCTCGGCCTCTGCTCGAAACACTAACCAGGTGGTACCACTATCATGGACAGTGGTATCAACAGGACACGGAAATGGCGATGGGGTGGGGAGCATGACAGGTATCGGAGTCTGTGAGCTGATACATGTAATTGCCTGAAATGGAATGGGAGAAAGTGAAGGCAGGGGGAAGGTACAACAGACGTTCCACAAAATAAAGGGAATTTGTGGAAACTGAAAAAAGGTGAATGAATTTAATCCATATCCAGCTGATTGAAGGAGATGGCATAAAGACAGTCATGACAGTACTGGCTGTAGCAAGGTAGCTGAGCAAGACTGGAACAAAAACGAATACACAAAGGCAGCATCACCAGGGCGTCCTACACCAACACGATTTAGGCGGGGATCTCCAGTGTTTACACCCAGCAGGCACACAAACACACCTTACAACAGCACACGGGCTAGCAGCAGGAACAGTGCTGTTTTTTTCATTTCCTAGTCAGAACTGTTGTCTCACAGAGGAATTCCAGCAGGACTGTGTGAATGAGCTGCAATGAATTCGGTCCAAATAGGGCTCTGGGACCCACAAGAGATGGTTGAAGCAAGCTGAAAAGGATAGCGACTGATGGGTCCTTCTCAGGGAAGATCCCAAACACTGATAATTTTATTCAACTCCTTTTAACTGAGTGTTACACTAGTTCGAGGTATTTCAACATGGGAGTTGCACATTAACACAAACACACAAAACTAACCCTCAGTCTGACTGTACCCCTTCATCAGTCTTGACTGTCTCGTGACCCGAACGGACTATCTCGTGACCCAAATTGACTAATTTTGACTTACCTCAGGAACCTGACACGCTCTGCATCCACCATCCTCCTAACCTGCCACTCTAGCCATGTACCTCACCCATATGCCTACCTAGCCCTTTTGTGAATTCACTCACAAGATGAGAACATTTATCGCCCATCCATAGTTGCCCTCTGGAGGTTAGTAGTGTTCTATCTTTTTGAACTGTTGGAGTCCATCCATTCATTCACTCACTCACTGATTCAGTCATTCATTCAGGTACGCAGACACCCAGACGCCACAGACCAGAACGAGATACGCCTCCTGCTTCCTTTGAGCCTACAGCATATCAACGAAGATATCCAAGGGATGCTACACTTCTCACTTCTCAAGAAGCTAGGCTGAAAAGACATTGCTTTGCAGAAAATCGAAGTATTTAATAAATGCCAAAAGAGGTCATTTGCAAAAGAAGCAAAGGTGAAGTGAGGTAAAAGTTCTTCACGTAGCAAATAGTTGGTGTGTGGAATGTGATGTCTGGGAATATGGTGGAGGCAGGTTCAATCGTGGCATTCAACAAGGCACTGGATGGTCACTTGGATATAAATGATGTAAAATATATGGGGAGAGGAAAGCAAGAGATTAACACTAGTGGTGATGCTCATTTAGAAGGCAGTGCAGGCACAATGGGCCAAATGGTCTCTTTCTGCACTTTTGCACTTCTGTGATTCTGCGTGATATCAGACCTCACCACAGCATAAGACCAGTGATAGTGAATTGATAGTCAGTTCACTTTGTTCTTGTTTCTCTGTTCCATTGCCTTGGGAAATGGAAATTCAATTGAAAGTGAAATTGGGTGAGGTATATCTCCAGTAATGGGTCTTTTGTCAAATATCATTGTTACTTGCCATTTATTAATTGTAGTAGAACCTTCCAATTTGTCCTATGGATTGTATTTTTACATCAAAGAAGCTCACATTTGACTTTTTCATGTTTCTTGTAATATTCGAGACACACATTTTGCATAAATTTTGGTTTGACTAAATGCGTTTCTCGCTATTTTTGTTTAGTTTCCAGAGCAATCACCCGGGAAATTCATGAATAAAATTGCATCTATAGCTCCGAGGAATCCAAACTGCGCAATACAGGGACTGGAGTAAGTAGCAGAACGCGACATGTTTATAATGACTAGATGTCTGACACTGTACACTTAATAAAAAGTGTGCAAGTTTAAGCGTATCTGTAATGACATTAATACCAAACAGAGGAAGTGAAATTGAACAAGGGTGGAGAGGTAAAACAGATGGCATCATATCTGGAGCTCTTGCAGGCCCACCGAGTAATCAAACTCTGAATTGATTGAAACTAAAATCCGGCTGAACAAGGTACGGAAGATCCGGGCAATCTTCTGTGTCTGTACCAGTGAAAGGACTGTCTATGACTGAGAAGCACAAACCGTAAAATACACACACTGCAGGAAGTACCAGGCTTTGTGGCATTTTATTTGACATTGTCTGACAATGTACTGTATCGGTAACAATTAAAAAGCACTGCATGTTATTAATATAAATAACACTTTATTCATAGTATTCAGTGAGAATGAAAAATACGGTACATTACAATTTGTAAAACTAGTATAGTATTGGTATTGCTAAGTATGGTTCACTTTTGTTAGAATTGATCGTACAATATACTCCTATCAATAACATTGTTCTTTATACTGCAAATACTGTCCATAGCTGCAGTATCCTTATCCATACTGAATTTTACCCATGCTATCTTTTCTGCTTTCCATTATTTCCCATGGTTGATCCAATTTCTGGCATGAATGGTGTCGTTATCAGATTCTGGGACCTCTGATCTCATCTCTGCTCTCAGTGCACATTGCTCAGTGATGGATCTGACCCAAACTGGTGATAAATTGTGTCATTTGGGAACAAAACAACTGTCTGTGACTGTGGGGATTCCACACCGTAAAATATAGATTCTGAAGTAAGTGCCAGATTGTGAGAGAGTGTGGTTATAAGAACTCATTATCTGGCACTGTGATGACGACTGACATGTGTTATTTCATTAACAACGCTACATTATTTTTCGTCCCAGTAATGACTTATTAGTTAAACTGCCCACTATTTGTAATCGTGGTTGTAGAATTTGAAAGTAGTAGTGGCATTAAACACTATGACAATTTGTAACAGCAAAACTCTCAATACTACAGGTTTTGTACATTATTGTTAATGCGTAATAGAACTATTAATCAGAACTACGTTACGAGTAACAGAGCTTTCATGAATTCCATAGTATTCATGTCAGTAACAGTAATTAAAATATTTTAAATATTACCTAGATTACTTACAGTATGGAAACAGGCCCTTCGGCCCAACAAGTCCACACCAACCCGCCGAAGCGCAACCCCTACATTTTCCCCTTATTACCTAACACTAAGGGCAATTTAGCATGGCCAATTCACCTAACCTGCACATCTTTGGACTGTGGGAGGAAACCGGAGCACCCGGAGGAAACCCACGCAGACACGGGGAAAACGTGCAAACTCCACACAGTCAGTCGCCTGAGTCGGGAATTGAACCCGGGTCTCTGGCGCTGTAAAGTAACACGTACATTATTGTGAACAGTGATAGTGTTGTAACGCATTATACATGGTATCACATTGTACATTATTAACACATAAGTCCATAAGAAATATGTAACTCAGGCTTTTGAGTAGAGGAGTTCGAAAGCCATGTGACGTTGTCCAGAACATTGATGAGGCCTCTTCCGGAATACTGGGTCCGGTTCTGGTCGCCCAGTTATAGGAAGGATATTATTAAGCCAGAGAGGGTTAAGATGAGATTTTCCAGGATGCTGAAGAGTATGTGAGGTTTAAGTTATAAAGAAAGACTGGATAGGCTGGGATTTTTTCCACAGGAGCTTGAGAAGTGACCTGATAGAAGTTTATAAAATAATGCGTTAATTTGTAGGGTTTTCTTTCCGAGGATGGGGGATCTCGAGACTCGGGTGCATATTTTTAAGGTAAGAAGAGAGATTTTATCAAGATTTAAGAGCAATGTTTTCCCACAGAGTGTGGTTCCCACGTGGAATTAATTTCCTGAAGAAGTGGTGGATGTGATTACAAGTGCAATGTTTAAAAGACATTTGGATGGGTAGATCAATAGGAAAGACTTGGAGGGATATGGGCCAGGAGCATGAAGGTGGGCTAGTTTAGTTTGGGATTGTGTTTGGCATGGACTGATAGGACTGAAGTGTCTGTTTCCATACTGGCTGACTCAATAATTCTGCCCCACAGCTCTCTATGGCATGGAATTCCAAAGACATCCCTCAGACAGGAAAATTCTCCTCATCTCTGTCTGAGAAAAAAGGGCGCTAATATAAGTCTATGTCCTCTGGTTCTAGACTTTCCCATGAGGCAAAAACCTCCTATCAGTATTTACCCTGTTAGGCCCATTAAGAATCCTGAATGTTTCAATTAGATCCCCTCTCATTTATCTAAACTGCAGCAAGTAGTGTCCCAGCCTGTTAAACCTTTGATCCTAAGGCAATCTCCCCATACTACAGATCATCCAAGTGAATCTTCTCTGAACTGCACCCAATGAAATGAAACATTTCCCTAAATAAAAGAAGCAAAGCTGCTCATAGCACTCCCGATGTGGTCTCACCAGAATCAGGAAGACTTCCTGACTCTTATCCTCCAACCAACTTGAAATTAGATCAAACATTCCATTAGCATTATCTCCTGCACCCTGTCTGCTAGCTTTGTGTTTCCTGCACAGGTTCCCCACAGTTTTTGTGTTGCAGCTTTCTGCACTTTTTCCCTATTTAAATAATACTGATCTATTGTTTCCCTTCTAAAATGAACACTTTTATTTGTATCAGAGCGCTCATGTCAAATTTCATGTCTGCTTCACTTTAATTTCAATTTTCCATTCCCCCTCTCTCCATCTCTAAACGAAAGCCCGACAAAGGCCCCTCATATTCTGGTGCTCAAAGTCTTTTCTTCCGCTCTCACTACAAATCAGTCACTGACATTCCTGACG
>NW_025210857.1:11501-15655 GCF_004010195.1 Chiloscyllium plagiosum
AACTTGTGCCTGCTTTCCTCACAAACACCTGCATTGTTTTATTTGTCCCCTGTCTCGCTTTTCAGAAAATAATCCATTGTGGTCTTGGATGCCTGATTTGAATCTACCTCAGTACATTCTCAGGCAGAATATTCCACATTCTGGATCAGTGGTGCTGGAAAAGCACAGCAATTCAGGCAGCATCCGAGGACAGGCAAAATCGACGTTTCGGGCAAACCACATCCTAACCATTTAATGCAGGAAATAACTTCCTCATGTTGCCATTGCTTCTCTTACCAATTACTTGAAATAAATGCTTTCTGGTTCCCAATTCTTTCACCAATGTGAACATTTTTCCCCAATGTACTCTGAGTTAATGGATGCACGAAGTTCTGAAAATATTTTATGCTATCTACTTAATTTTAGAACTGGTTAGCTTCACTATGCACAGAATAATCAAGAAAATTGAAATATTCCTCTGAATTCAATCTGATGAGATTTAAGAAAGGTCTTGATGTAACCTTCCTTACATTGACTTGGCCGTCAACGTTGACATTTCTAAGGTCTTTACTGTTGGTAATGTAGAAACTTTCTGCACTTAATCAAATATTAACTCATCTTGATTTTAACATTTTGAGGATAGAGAACTAAAGCACTTTCTGTAAGTGGGACTGAAGGCTAAATATCAATCTCAGTACATGTTTCTACATCCTTGTGCACTGGATTGACACCTGCAAGCATCGACACACTTTCCCCATTCCTGAAGAAGGGCTCATGCCCGAAACGTCGATTCTCCTGCTCCTTGGATGCTGCCTGACCAGCTTCCAATTTCCAGCAACAAATTATCAGCTCTGATCTACAGCATCTGCAGTACTCACTTTCACCTACAAGCATCCCCAGTCCCTCTATCACTAATGCTCGCAAGCAGCAGAGTGTATTATCTACAAGATGCACGGCAGAAATTCATCAAAGATCCTTCGTTAGTACCTTCTCAATCCATAACAACTTTCATCTAGAAGGACAGGTGCTGCAGGTACATAGGAGCACCACCCCTGCAAGATCCCCTCCAAACCAATCACCATCCTGAGTTGGAAATATCACTGTCAGTGAGTCAGAATACTGGAATTTTCTCCCTAAGACATTGTGGGTCAACCCACAATGGCAGTTAGACAGCAGAGGTTCAGGAAGGTGCTCCCACCTTTTGAATTTGCCAAACAGGAATGAGCAATAAATGCTGGCCCAACCAGCGATGCCCGATTCCCATGAATGAATAAAATGAGAAAAACCTCAATTGGCAATTGTGATTTATTGCTCTCGATGTCAGGGAAGGCACTGCTTGAGTTCTGATGGGATGCTCCCAGGCTTCTCATTGTCATCTATGTCATTCAGGACCTAGGAACATTCCACCTGCTTCCTGTCTTCTGTTTACTGGAACAGAATATCCCATATTTTACAGTTCCGTCTGTGTCAGAAATACTGCAGTTAATAAACTTTGGTTCTTGTTCTTTTTGTCTCCCCCAGGATCCGTACTGCTGCCTTCTCAGTGTTTTGTACTGAGAATCTTACCAACACTGTCAGAACAAACCAGTCACTGATGGAGTTGTCTATCTCATGAAACATCTTAACCTACAATTCTGTCCCCTCATTGCTCTACCGTGTACAAACTGCAGCATCTGCAATGGATCAAGTGAGTGTTTATGGGCTGCTTTAGTATTAGATATACAACATCGATTAGTTTCAATACGTTTCTATATTTATTATTGAACGCTAACACCTGTCTTCCCGATATTAACATCATATTTCCATCTGTTTAGTTTGTGTTTAATCTTCAGCGTGTTTCAGATTGGGGGGAAATTAGTTCACTCCAAATGGTGAAAGAAGAGTGTCTTGAACTCATTCCGATCCAGACTGAGGGGGACTGTTTCAATCTTGGAAGTTATAAGCATCACTGTGGTCATCACATGAACATTTTTGGTTGATTCTGTACCCCACCCGCACATCCTTCAACCGGCTGTGCTCAAGGTTGAAATTCTATTGACCATTTCCCTGTCTCCACTCGAGCTAAGGGAGGGCCATCTCTCATTGTGCGTTTAGAGGGTCACGACACACAGGGGCCCGGCCTCACAGTCTGGTTTCTTCAGGATATCTCTGCCTCAATGCTTCCTGCTGGGGACATGCACAGACAGGAGAAAGTGAGGACTGCGGATGCTGGAGATCAGAGCAGAAAAATGTGTTGCTGGAAAAGCGCAGCTGTTCAGGCAGCATCCAAGGAGCAGGAGAATCGACGCTTCGGGCATAAGCCTTCCTGAGGAAGGGCTTATGCCTGAAACGTGGATTCTCCTTCTCCTTGGATGTTGCCTGACCTGCTGCACTTTTCCAGCAACACATTTTACACCTGATTGGGCCCTGGGGAGTTAATTATGTATATTAAACTCTATTTGCCATTTGTCTGCTCCCTTCCCCAGCTGATCAAGGTCCTGTTGTATTTTTTATAATCTTCCTCACTGTATCCGATACCACCCTATTTCAGTGTCATCAGCAAAACTGATTACTCATGCCTTGTACAGTCTCATCCAAATCACTCATATAGATAACAAATAGCAATGGGACCAGCAACCAATCCTGAGGGACTCCAATAGTCACAGGCCTGCAATCAGACGAGCATCCTTTGACTATTACCCTCTGCTTCCTACTGTCAAGCCAATTGTGTATCCAATTTGCCAGCTTGCCTGGGATTCCATGAGATCCAACCTTCCAGAACAGCCTACCATGTGCAACCTTATCAAAGGCCGTAAGGCTCTAGTTCTGTTTCCCTGTTATTGTTTGTCCTTTGTGGGGATCACTTCAAAACAACTTCATCCCTTTGAATTCCATTTTATTCCCAAATTCCTTGAGGATCTCTTACTGTGACATGGCCCATTTACTCAGCGTCATGATGCAATGCTGGTTCTGAAATAGGTACATCCCCAGTCAGTGACAAATGTTGTTGTTCCAACAAACACTGACAAAAAAGTTCGACAAACTCCATCCAGACGACGTCTGCCGCCCTGCCCTTCTCAACTTTGCTGATCACTTCATCAAAGAGCTCTAACAAATTTGTGAGGCATGATCTCCCATCCCACAAAGCCATGCAGACTGTTCCTAATCAAACCCTATCTTTTCAAATGCATGTACATCTTATCCCTCACAATCCTTTCAAGTAATTCACCCACCATAGACGTTAGGCTTATTCGTCTATAGTTCTGAGGATCTTTGATTCCTGTAAGTAGTAATTTTCTTTTTAAATTCCACCCAGAAATTAGAGAAAACATTGATGTAATATTTGTGCCATTCCCCTGTTCTCCCATACTCCCAGGTTTGGGAGGGAGGCTGTTGAGTGGGGGAGGTCTCTGGGTCTATAAACCCCACCCCTCCCCACAGGCTATCTGCAGGAGCGCGCCCCCAATCCAGCCGCTCCACGTCACCGCGGCTCGGGGGGAATCCCGCGGGCACACGTTCGAACTCCCCGCCGTTGGCCACCAACCGCCGCAAAATGCGTGTGCGCCCGTCAGAACTACAATTCCCATTAGGCTCCGCGGCCTTATCCTCCACGACACCAAGCTCACCAGCCATTACTGCGCAGGGGCAGTCTACCAGAACAGCATGGGTAATGTAGTCCACCCAGAGTGTGCTGCGGGAACTGAGTTGCTGAGGCAGGTTGTGTGGAGAAAAAAAACAGTTAATGTCTGGAGTCTGATCTAACTCTTATTCAGAACTGGAAGGAAATGCTGGAAAATGCTGGGGTTTGTGGTGTAGACCTGAGGGGAACAGATGGTAAGAGGGCCCAGAGCTAAAGAACATGCCTTTTTGTTGCATATTTGAGGCTGTTCCTTCCCATTTTTATCCCTGATCATTTGCAGTCAGATAATTCACTGTTTCCCTGTTTATCTCAGGCAATGCTCCCTCTCAGATTCAACTCATGGAAATCTGCTTCTGGCCCCCAGTAATTGTTTGTCCTTTGTGGGGATCACTTTAAAACTTCGTCATCCCTCTGAATTACATCTTATTCCCAATTTCATGGAGGATCTCTTACTGTGACATGACTCATTTCCTCAGCTTCATGATGCAATGCTGGATCTGAAACAGGTACATCCCCAGTCAGTGAACAAGGGTGTTGTACCAACAAACACTGACAA
>NW_025210857.1:18375-20938 GCF_004010195.1 Chiloscyllium plagiosum
TGGAAGAAGTAACAGGAATACAGAGTACTGGGCTAATGGTAAGATGCTTGGTAGTGAAGATGAGAAGAGAGATCTTGGTGCAAGGTACTTAAGATCCTTGAAAATTACCGCCAAGTTTGATAGTGGAGTAAGAAGGCAGACAGTTTGTGAGCTGTTATTGATCGAGGGATTGATTTTCGGGTCGACGAGATCATGCTGAAGCTTAAAAAAACAATACTGGTACAACCACATTTGGATTTTTGCGTACTGTTCTGGTCACCGCATTATGGGAAGGATGTGGCTGCTTTGGAAATATTACAGAGGGGATTTGCCAGGATGTTGCCAGTTGTGGAGGGAAGGTTAGATGGGCTTCAGGGTGATTCCACAGGTCGGCGCAACATCGAGGGATAAAGAGAACGTAACGTTTGTTGTTTTATGTACCTAAGGAGGATGCGCTTGGTAACACATCCAGGGATGTGGAGCGGGAACTTTGAAAGGAATGATTACCTTATCGGGATTGTTCTATTAACTCTACAATAATCAACTGGAAATTGGTAAACAATCTTGCAAGGGGATCGTAGTTATCTGTAAGAATAATGTAATGGTAATGGTAGGGGATTTTAACCTTGCAAAAATAAACTAAAATTGCTATAGTTTTAATGGTTTAGACGGAGAGGAATTTGTTAAGTGTGTGTAAGATGGATGTCCCGACGAGAGACAGTGAATAACTTAACTTACTCTTGGGAAACTATGCAGAGCAGGTCACTGAGGTGTCAGTGGAGGGGCACGTTGGGCCAGAGGCCATAGCTCTATTGTTTTAAAACAGTGATAGGAAAATATAGACCAGTTCTAAAACTTATTGTTCTCAAGGGGAGGAACGCCAATTTTGAAGATATTAGGAAATAATTTTCCGAAGCTGACTGGGGGCCAGTAAAGCAACAGATAAAAAAATGAGAAGCCTTCAAAAATGCGATAATGAGAATCCAGAGACAGTATGTTCCTGTTCGGGTGAAGGACATTGCTCGTCTGAAAAGGACTACTGGATCACTAGAGAAATTGAGGTTGTGGTTAAGAAAAGGAAGGAAGCATATGTCAGGTATCGACAGCAGAGATTGAGTGAATCATTAGCAGAGTATAAAGGTAGTCGGAATATACTTGAGAGGGGAATCAGGAGTGTGAAAAGGGGACATGAGAACTTTGTCAAATAGGGTAATGAGAATCCAAGTACATGTTATAAATAAAAGAAGGACAAACGGCTAACTAGGGAGAGAGTAGGATCCCTTAAACGTCAGCAATGCAGCCGATGAATGGAGCAGCAGGAGGTGGGGATATTCTAAACGAGTATTTTGCATTAGTGTTTACTGTGAAAAATAAAATGGAAGGTGGGGAAATCGATGGTGATATCTTGGAAAATGTCCATATTAGAAGGGAGCAGGTGCTGGATGCCTTAAAATGCATATAGGTGGATAAATCCCAGGAATTTATCAGGTATACTCTCGATCTCTGTGTGAAGCTGGAGAAATAATTGCTGTGCACTTTGCTGAGATCTTTGCTTCATCAATAGTCAGAGGTGACGTGCCACATGACTGGCTGTTCACCGAAGTGGTGTCACTATTTGAGAAAGGTAGGAAGGAAATGCAGACCAAAAAAAAGCAAATATCAGTGATGGGCTAGATTTTGGAAGGAATCCTGAGGGTGAAGATATGCAAGTATTTGGAATGACAAAGATTGATTAGGGAGAGTCAACACTGCTAAAAACTTGAGAAGTCATGTTTCACTAACCTGATTGAATCTTTTGAAGAAGTAACGGAAGATGAATGATGAGGGCGGAATGGTGGTTGTGATCTTTAGCATCTTTCGTAATGCATTTGCAAGATTGCATATGGTAGAGTGGTTAGCATGGTTAGACCACATGGAATATAGGGATAACTGGCTATTTCGATCCCGAACTGGCTCCAAGATAAAAGATAGCCGGTGGTGTTGTTTTTTTTGTTTTCCAGGCTGGAGGCCTCTGAGCAATGTTTTGCCACAAGGTATCGGCGATGGGTCCACTGCTTTTCGTTATTATTTTAAATGATTTGGAAGTGAGCATAGGAGTTATTGTTAGGAAGTTTACAGCTGTCACCAAAACTGGGGATGCAGTGGACAGCGAAGAACGTTATATCAGAGTACGATGGGAACTTGATCAGTTGGACCAGTGGGCGTTGGAGTGGCAGATAGAGTTTAATTTCGATAAATGTGACGTGCTGCATTTTGGAAAGGCAAATCAGTACATGATATGTGCAGGTAATGGTATGTTCATGGGGGTGTGTTGCTGAACAACGAGACCTTGTAGTGTGGGTTCATAATTCCTTGAAAGTGTATTTTCAGGGAGATAGGATCGAGAAGAAGGCGTTTCGTTTGCTTGCCTTTACTTTTCAGTGCATTGAGAATAACAGTTGTGAGGTCCCGTTTCGGCTGTACAGGATATTGGTTCGGCGAATTTATGAATATTACATGGAATTCTTTGGTCCCTCCTTTAAGAAGGATGTAATGAAACTTGAAAGCGTTGAGAAAAGATTCACAATAATGTCGTCATTTGAGG
>NW_025210858.1:0-3164 GCF_004010195.1 Chiloscyllium plagiosum
TGCAAGTATTTAGTATCACCCCCATCTCCTGCGGTTCCACACATAGGCTGCCTTGCTGATCTATTCTCTCCCTAATTACCCTTTTGTCTTTAATGTATTTATAGAATCCCTTTGGATTTTCCTTAACCCTATTTGCCAAAGCTATCTCATGTCCCCTCTTTTCCTCCTGATTTCCCTCTTAAGTATACACCTAGTACACTCAATCTCTATTGTCTATACCTGACATATGCTTCCTTCTTTTTCTTAAACAAAACCTCAATTTCTCTAGTCATCCAGCATTCCCTACACCTACCAGCCTTGCCTTTCACCCCAACAGGAATACATTGTCTCTGGACTCTCGTTATCTTATTCTTAAAGGCTTCCCATTTTCCAGCATCCTTTTACCTGCGAACATTTGCTCTCAATCAGCTTTTGAAAGTTCTTGCCTAATACTGTCAAAATTGGTCTTCCTCCAACTTAGAATTTCTAGTAGGTACAGCCATACACAGAATCAGACAATTTTCTTGTACACACCTTGTAACACTATGGCACTCCCAGTTAAAATCTGGGAGTGGGGGGTCTATAGTACAATCCCAATAAGATGATCATCCTTTTCTTATTTCTTACTTTCACACAAATAACTTCCCTGGATGCATTTCCAGGAATATCCTCCCTTGGTACAGCTGTAATGCTATCCCTTATCAAAAATGCCACTCCCCCTCCTCTCTTGCCTCCCTTTCTATCCTTCCTGTAGCATTTGTATCCTGGAACATTAAGCTGCCAGTCGTGTCCATCCCTGAGCCACGTTTCTGCAATTGCTATGATATCCCAGTCCCATGTTCCTAACCGTGCCCTGAGTTCATCTGCCTTCCCTGTTAGGCCTCTTGCATTGAAATAAAGGCAGTTTTAACTTATCAATCCTACCTCATTTTCTGCTTTGTTCCTGCCTGCTCTGACTGTTTGTCAAGCTCCATTTCCCGACTGTACCAGTCTCAGATTGATGTCTATAATTGTGGGATCTTGCTGTGCACCCATACATTACTGAGTTTTCTGCATTTCACAACTTCCTGGATTTCAATAAATGTTCAAAGCTATTTTATTGCTTGGAAAGTTCTTTTTAGCTTTCTGAGGTCATGGAAGGTGCTGTGTAAATGTAATTTCTTAAACATAAATGTTCAAAGACAGTATCTTAAAGAGAGGTCTCACTCCATTGGAAGTTTTTTTTAAAAAAGGTCCCCCCCTCGGCATTCAGTGCACATTGATAGCTGAGTGCCATGTGCCTTGAAGGTTCATTTGGTACTACCACTGTGGACTTTGAGCTGTGCTGTGTTTTGGTCACAGTGTAAAGGACTTATAGGTGATGCATAATCAGCTGCAAGACTAGCTTAAAAGGTCTTCCCTGACTCAGTGTTAAGGTTCAATGCATGAAGGTTTTGTGGAACGTGTCCCAAGCTGAGCAGCTTCCTCCCCCATCCACATAGGCCAGTACTTAGCCAGATAAAGGAGGTTAGCAATGGGCTTGAGGGAAAATACACAGTCTTTGCTGACAAATTGTGATGATTCCAGGGTGGAGAATATGCAACGAGAACGGCTACGGCAGAAGAGGATTCAATCTACCATCAAAAGAGACCGACGCATGGGATTTGACTGACCAGACAGTCGCCAATCAACAACATCTGTGAACCTCATAGGGGTGGAGGGTCAGCTCAATCATTATCTCTACTGTTTTGTACAAAACATAAATTAATAAAATTGCTGCAAGACTCCAGTCATTGTGCTTTGCTCTTTACATTAGTGAGGCATTAGTGAAGGACTGTTCTCTTTTGGAGATCTAAATGACATGGTTCCCTGTATTAGTATTAAAGGGTCTGAACCTCAGCTTAACAATTTAGTGTTTGATGGAGTGTGACAGGGCAGTGTTCTTGGGTGTGTAAGGCAGTGCTGAAGACCTTGTTACTCTTGGTAATAGTGAATGCTCTGTGCTCCCTCTATCACTGAAAATTCAGTTTTAGAAATCCCAGATGACACTCATTTGACTAGGTCAGGAGTAAGAGCATGTTGAAGAACATATTGCACCCAAAGGAGAGTTTAGTTGGGTGATTGGGGGTTTCAGTTTACAAGACATTAAAAGCAGCACCTCAAATGGGTGAAGTGATTTTTTAAAGAACTAAGCTATGCCAATTATAAGGAATGGAAGATTCAAGATGAATATTGAATCTATCCAGGGACCTCAATAGTTAGGTTTGTGTGCAGTTTTCAGCTCAATGTGATAGGATGAGTATTGATGAAGAGGGCACAGCACAAATTCATTGATAGTTTGAGATTGAATTGAAGCTTCAGACCTAATCCAGATTTCCTGCTTACAGGTCTGGGCTTCACAACTCACCATCTGAGTTAGGGATTTAAACAGAGACCATATCAACCATAGGATTAAGTAGTTTGCATGTGGAGCATTTATATTAGAGGCCTGGTCTTATCAAACTGCCTGTTCCTGCACTCTTCTTTCTAACTTTTCACCTTTGAAATCCATGACACATAAGGTTCAGTATAAAAGTGGATACAAAATTGACTGCCATGCGACTGCTTAGTTCCTCAAAGTGTTTTTTAGATTGGTGAGAATATACAATTGTTTACAGATCTGTAAAATGGGTTAAAGCTTCCTCTATTAAAGCCAAAAGTAAAGCGCTCTCTAAACTATCCCAATCAAAAGCTCCCAGGACTGAGACAGCACAGAGTTAGATACAGTAACTCTACAATGTCTCTGATCAAACATTCCCATAACAGGGAAGCATGGAGTTAGATATAGAGTAAAGCTCTGTTCACTCTTTTGCATATAAATATGGAAAATAGGTGCAAGATTTGGCCCTTTGACCCTTCATGGCTGATCCTGCAGTTTCAATATCCCATTCCTGCTTTCTTTCTGTCCCCCTTGACCCATTTAGCTGCATTGGCTATGTGCAGCTCCCTTTTGAATTTATCTAACAAACTGTTCCCAACAACTTTCTGTGGTAGAGAATTCCACAGGTTCACAACTCTGAATAAATTCTTCCTGATCTCAGTCCTGAATGGCTTCCCCCTTAGTGGTGGCTCAGTGGTTAGCACTGCTGCCTCACAGCGCCAGAGACCCAGGTTCAATTCCCGCCTCAGGCGACTGACTGTGTGGAGTTTGCACGTTCTCCCCGTGT